>NC_133771.1:72056843-72081807 GCF_003597395.2 Chelonoidis abingdonii
CACCTGAGAGGGTGAACAACCTGAACTCTCTTCCCTCTAGCTGAACTTGCTGAAGCTGTGGAAGGGGCTGAAGTGTCTTCATCACAACCACAAGAGCATCGGAGTTACTTCGTGCGTTTAGGTTCCCTGTCAACCAAACTTCGCCAACGTGCCTACCGCTACTCCCTGAACAAGATGAGACATACCAGTCAAAGCATCAGAGAGGCTCTTTGCCAGCTTCATGAAACCATGGGACTGGTAGGAACTCAACTATCTCTTCAAACTGATGCCCTTCAGGGTAGGGGAACACTAGTACCACACATGTATAGAATGTGGTACATGAGGCTTAGGCCTCATTCATAGTTGTGCTGTGTAACTAGACCCTTCTACTCTTGCTGCATTGAGCATACCACACTGTGGGGTGAAGGCATGTCAAAGAGTAGAACTAGAATAACTGATGTGCAAAGGTCTCATCTCTGGATATGCTTAATCCACTTCTAGATTGAATACCTTAAGCAAGGTGTGTCTCTTCAAGAAGTCCAGGAGAAGTTCCATCACATATGGCTGAGCTGGAATAGAGAGCAGCCAAAAAGCAGTGACCTCAAGGATTTGGCAAAACCAGAGGTATGTACATTTGGGTGTGTGCATGGAGGGGGCGGGGCAGGGTCAGCTCCGTTGTGAGACATTAGCAATTATTCTGGGCCTTGCAGGGTGGCATCTTTGGATAAGTAGCTCAAACTCGGGTCACCTTAGTTGTTCCCTTTTTTGAGTTGTTCCCTAAAGTGATGTCACACCAGCACGGTCTGTGCCCAAGGAGCATAATCTCATTTTGATGCATGCTTCCTACTCTCTAAACCTCTGCACAGCCTGAAAACTGACTGTAGATCATGGGTTTCAGTGGTTGCAAACCCTGTTAATTTGGCTTAGCTCTCTTCTGACCTACCTTACATGGCTTATTGCCTCTATTAGCCTCCATTGTCACAAGTGGCTTCTCTTAGGGAAGGCACAACTTGGCCTCCTTTACGTATCCTGAAAGAGCATGGCACACCCATTGCAGACCTTGTTGGTGCCATGGTCCTTCCATCAGACTACCGTGATGGCAGCGTACTTGCTACTGCCACTGCCTCAGTGATCTTGTAAGGCAGCAAGTTTGATCCTTATTGTGTTTTGAACATAGAATTAAACTCCTGTTTCTCCAACAGATGGAGTCTGAGACTTTGGCCATATCCCGCAGCATTATCCAGCAGCTGCAGGATGCCTGCTGGATGCTAGTATCCAGCATTCAAGGTCTCCCCACCAGCTTTCAGGATAAGGTGAAGCAGATGTATCGCAACATGGAAGAGCTTCATGCATCCTTCTCCACTGCCCACTCCTTCCAGGATCTCTCCAGCAGCCTCGTAACCCAGAGCCAGGAGATGGTGACCAAGGCCCAGGAATATGTAGATGAGCTGATGACATACATGATGGAGAATACTCCTCTGTCTTGGGTGGTGGGACCATTCATCCCATCTGGTAAGGTGTCGGCAGATGCCATTGAACCACAAAACCAAGAAAATGAGGCTGAGGAAGCCTCCAAGTCTAAGGAGGCCCTGTGACCTAGAAACCTGACACTTCAACTTCTAAAGAAGAAGGCAAACTCATTCAGTCTTCCTTCTGACTTCATGTGTACTAGCATACTTCAGGAAAGACACCAGTGGCTAGTACTCTTATGCACTGTGCCTAAATCTTTCCCAATTTCTGGAGGTGTTGTGTGACTGCTATAATGTAGATCACTTCTCAGCTCAGATACTACTTGGACAGTGATAACACAAACATCTTCAAAATAAAATGTCACTTCATTTGAACGAAGGTCTAATCTGCTCTTTCTAAGAGGTGACTTCCAGGTCTCTAGTAGACATCTGCCTGCCATTAGTCATGCTACAGGTAGCCTTGTATGCCAGTAGTTGCTGCTACTGGCATTAGTGTGTGGACACTTAAAGCCTGGGAAGCTTACCCCATAGAAATTAAGGCTCTACATTTGGTTCTAAGCAGTTCTAGATCACTACTCACACCTATAAACATGCTTTAATGTCTGGTGAAACTGAGAACAGAAATGTGGTGCTCTCATGGCTGTGGTAGAATTGCATTTGGGATATCAGGTAGCAACTTCTGAAAAGCAAACAGTGCAGTTGGTTAAAATTCCTACCACTGTTTAGCCAAGCTGGGCTAGACAGTACCTGGGTTGCTCAGTCCTGGCCCCTGCCCCAAGAGTGAACAGGCCTGGGATTCCTTTGCCTAGCTCAAAATAGGGCTGTCCCTAGAGGGGCTTTAGGGCACAAATGTCACAGCCTATGAAATATTGGTTATTTGGGCGGGTGTAATTTCAACAACCTATAAAATCACTGTCTGTATCAAGGCTGCATATTTCCACACTTCACAGCTGGAAATGTGAAAAGTTGTAGATGCAATCTTTACCCTTAGAAAAGCAGGCCCTTTAAATCCACATCATAGGGTAACAAGCATCGCGGTAGCAGTGTTTGGTTTTCTGTGGATACAGACAGTCTGGTGGTACCTTAAAGGCAACATTTATTTGGACATAAGCTTTTGTGGGTAAAGGACCATTTCAGATGCATCCTCAACCCTTTTTGTCATCAAAGGGTGAGTAATTGAGCTTTTCTCACAGCCTCAGACCTGCCTCTCAAATAAGAGAGGCATCAATCACTTGTATGGAAAATACAAAGCAAATCACACACATTACAGTAAGAGCTTTTGAATTTCAAAAGGAAATGGTACAGTGCCCATATTATAGAGGATATGGGTTCTGTTTAGGGCACCGCATACTTGGAAAGCAAAAACATTGAGTGCCCTTGTGCTTAAAGGTATTTAGGCATTGCTCCACTCAGCACTGCAGGACCTCCCTGATACAACTTTCATTTACAAGTGATATCAGCACTGTAGTGCTGATATCAAAGTCTGATTTTCAATGAGGGACATTGCTGTCATATGGGTCTCACAGAGCAGTTTTTGAAAAGTTTTTAAAATAAAACTAGGCTCCTCTGAATTAAAGCTCTTTTAATCTAAAACCTAGACCAAGATAGTGTGTTTATGATAGCATATTACCACCTAGGTTCTTTCCAGCCCTGCTATTCCCTAAGTCATTTCTGTGCTTTGTGCCTCTGTAAAAGGGCCACTTGTAGAATGGGGATAGATTCCCCATAATCATGCAGCATTTTATAATGTTTATATGCAGTAACTAGCACAAGGGGGCCCAGTTGCAGCAGGGTAGCATACAGAGGCCTCAACTGCAACTATTACAGCTGTGAACATCCTAATGTGCACAAGTGCTAAAGTTTGCACAATGTAGCTGTATCCAAAGTCAATGAGAGAAACTGTTCCAGATGCATTTTTCTAAGCCACTTTTTCTACAGAGGGAAAACTGATCTAGTGGTTCTAGAATACCTACATTCTATAAAAGCCACTGAATGCCTTGCCTACACTAGACAGAGAATCATTTGACTTCAGCAAATATCTGTAGGGCTGTCAGTTGCAGTTAACTCACAGAATTAACTCAACTAAATCATGATTAACAATGCAATTAAGCACTTTTTAAACAACAGAATTCCAATTAAATATTTTTGGATGTCCTACATTTTCAAATAGATTTCTATTACAACACAATACAATCTGTACACTGCTCACTTTATATGTATTTTTCTTACAAATAGTGAATTGTAAAAAGATAAGAAATAGTATTTTTCAATTCACTTACAAGTACTGTACTACACTCTATCAGGAAAGTGCAATGTACAAATGTAGACTTTTTTGGGGAGGTTACATAATGTTCTCAAACAAAATGTAAAACTGTAGAGCCTACATGTCCACTCTGTCCTACTTCTTATTCTACTAATTGATAAGACAAACAAGTTTGTTTACATTTACAGGAGATGCTGCTGCCAGCTGCTTATTTACAATGTCACCTGAANGATAAATATATATATAAAAGGATTATAACTATATATCTAAATACACAAGAACTACGAGTAGCTAGGGAAGCGGAGGTCAGCTAAGCTGCGCTCCACTGTTCCAACAACCGACACGGGCGGTAAGAAGGAACTGAGGAGCGGTTGGGTCGACAGGGGTATATATCAGGCACCATAGTGGCACCACTCCAGGGGGGCGACCTGCCGGCCCACCGAGTGTTGCTAGGGTAAAAGTTTCTCCGACGAACATGCACGCAGCGCGCGCACACCTAACTGGAATGGATATGAGCAAGCACTTGAAGAAGAACTAATGGTGTTAATCTACTTAAACTGATGATGATTTTAAGTTCTTGCTTTTTCAAACCCCCCAACCTCTCCTCCCCATACAAAAAACAAAAATAAAAATAAAAATACCCCAATGCATTAAAAGAGCCAGCAACTTATTTCATATGGAGTAAACACAAAACACGTGTTGGGTAAACCTGAATATTTCACAGGTGTGTGAACCATTAAGACTGCAAGGCAAACAAAGTGAGATTTAAGGTAAAGTTTTTAAAAGTTTCAAACTTATGTAGGTGCCAAAGTCCCATTTTTAAAAGTGACTGGCACTTAGAAGCCTAAGTTTCACTTAAAATCAATGGCAATTAGGGTCCTAAGTACCTAAGTCACTTTTGAAAATGGAATTTAGCCACTTTTCAAAACTTTGAGCTTTATCTATTGTGTCCAACTTTACCAGTACCAATGAAACAGTGATTTTATTATGAAAGAGAAGCAAAAAGCAATTACTTAAAAATCTGAAAAATTTAAAAAAACTCAAGAAATTTATTAAAAACGAAAGTTTGCTAAAAATCTTTAAACTATTTTGGTCCTATACACTAAGCCAAAATGGTGTAATTAGTAAGAAACACTTCAGATAATAGGAGTCTTGACTTCAATTCTGCAGTGTTCACTGTTTAAATCTGAAGTTAATCTCTGAAGCCTTGTGAACACTATCATACCATAAGTTTGTACATCGTAGGATTCAGTGCCTTGTTTAATGTGTTCAAACGCATCAGCTTCTTCCACATTTTGTTCAGATTGAGTTGTATTCTGTTTGGCTTCACTGCTGGATTCTATCGTTCTCAGTCGCTTGTGGACATGTTCACTGTGATCCCCCACTGAACGCTCATTGTCAGCCTGACCAGGTTTCCTCTTAAAACTCTGAAAATGGCAAACAAACACCAGGCATTTCTGATAAGGAAGTTGAAATCCGACCAAAAGATTATGAACCAGAGTAAACAACAAGAAATTTAGTCTAGGCTATTCGGAATTGCATGTTAGAAATTAATTTTTACTACTATAATTTACAAGAAAAAGCAACCTGTGTATTTTTTCTGCTTTGTTTCTGAGAAGGCAATCGTGCCATTAAGTTGGATTCATGGCCTTCTGTTTGATTTGCATCTGCAGCTCCACTCCCATGTTCCTAAAAGACAAAAGGCCAAGAGGAAAAAAATATTCACCTGCTGTTCTGCTGGCTTTTAAGAAAACTGTCGTTGCAAGGCTAGGCATAAATGCTTTAGCACTTACTGTACAAAAATTCTAGACGCTAACTGGGACTACAGAGATAGCTTTTCATCTTACACAACTGAGCTATGGCTGAGTTCTGGAGAATAAAAGTAAGAGCTTGCATATATGTGCTATTTTTGTAGTGTGTAGATAATACACAACTCCATGGCTGAAGAATGAGCATAAACAAACACTTCCGACTACCTGGGAGTTATCTGAAGAAACTGCAGATAAATTCATATAGATAAACTCAGATTCAAATTTGAGAAACCTAATATTGTTTCTTGTTTGTAATTTGTTCCTAACTGTATTTAAACTTAGTACATGCACATTCAGATAACAGTTTAAAGAGTATTTGCTCTGTTCTAGACATACAAAAAGAAGCACACAGACACATTTGAAGTTAGATTCCCATTTAAGATATTTCCATTTATTTCACCTCTTTAGCCTGGTCCTTCTCTGAAGCTGCTCCAGCCAGCTCAACAGCACTGTCACTCTGCAGATTTTCTTCTCCTGTCTGCCCATGAGCTTCATGTTCCATTCGCTCTACAGACTCAGGTAACTGCTCATCCTTCTCCAGAGTATCTTCATCCTCTCCTTCCTGAAGTAATATGAAATACAGGTCTAGCACTCTAAAAATGTAGGGGGATGGTCATCGTGGTGACATAAACTAATTTAGAAATAAGCAGTGTCTATTTTATCTCAGTGGGGCAATCAGTATTTCTCCAACAATATCACTGGAATTTTGTTCAAGTGTTTCTGCCACTTCTACCACAGTAAAAAAAATCACAAGCCTCTTAATGGAGAAGTAAAAGTTGTTAGTCTTCAAATAAAGGGAAATTCCTCTGCTAAATTTTATTAAAAGAAACTCGATTATCCATATAAAGTAAAAACATGTTTTTTAACCTGAGGTTGAAGGCCTTGGTCAGCAGCCGGGATCCTTTTCTCTCTCTCCTCTTCAGATGATTCTTTATCTTCTGTCAGTGGTTGTGTTTCCTCCTCTTCATTTTCCTCAGAGTTTTCTGTATTTCCTTCTTCTTGGTCATCAGCTTCTTCCCCCACTTCACCTTCACCCTCTGTTTTATCTTCAGAGGTGCCTCCTTCAGTTGGCTCTGGATCTCTGTCTGTATCTTGAGTATCTTCTCCATCCTTATCTTCCCCATTTTCAGCCTCACCTAAATCCACTGGCTTCTCTTCTATCTCAAAAGGATTTTCTTCCTCTGAATTAAAGGATAAGGAAGTGATATAAAACTTTCAGCAAACAGAGGGCTGGTCTACACTACGGGGTAAAATCGATTTTAGATACGCAATTTCAGCTACGCGAATAACGTAGCTGAAGTCGAATATCTAAAATCGATTTACTCACTCGTCCTCACCGCGCGGGATCGATGTCCACGGCTCGCCATGTCGATTCCGGAACTCCGTTGGGGTTGGTGGAGTTCCGGAATCGATATAAGTGTGCTCAGGGATCGATATATCCCGTCTAGATTAGACGCGATATATCGATCCCCGAGCAATCGATTTTAACACGCCGATATGGCGCGTAGTCTAGACGTGGCCAGAGAAAGCCTAACTGGAAGAAAAAAGCCTAGTGCTTCAAAATCATAACAGGAAAAAATACAGCAGTCCCTTGTGTGCAGAATCTATGATTTCTCATAATAACCATTTGCCTCCTCTCTAAGAAATACAACAGGTATGTATGTAAGGGCCCATCAGAGTCTATTCCTATTAACTAGTCCTAATCTAAATTTTCTCAGCTTTAAGTAGACTTTCTTAAGTACTTAAGATACTTGGAGGTACTATAGAAAGTACAGAGAATGCAGCAACTGGGCAATAAAACAGTCTGCCTAAGGAGGCTGTTGAATCATCACTACTAGATGAGCTCCTGGAATAAGTTCAATGAAACACTTTAATTATGAGAGAAAATGTATTTCATACAGGTGACTGTAACGGATAGACTCTCATCCAGCCCTACTGTCCAATTCCTGATTCCAAAACATACTGTGAACTAACCAGTATGTACAACTAGCAATTTTTATCTTCTAGTCTTAATAGTACAATTGGGTTGTTGTGCAGCAGATTTTCTTACAAGGGATCTTATCTGATTCTTTCCTCAAGTTCCTCACTATTTGAGGTTCTCAAATAGTTCTCCACTGGGTAGCTGCAGAGACAATTTCTTAGTTGGTACCTTCGCCTTCATTGTCCTCATCGCTCCTCTCTTCATTCTCTAAGTTCAGGTCATCAGGAAGGTCCAAAGCTTCAGCTTCAGGCTGCTTCTCTTGCTTACCGTGATAGGGATCCACCTCATTATCATCATATTCACGCTGATAAGCAGAAGAAAGCAACATATTGTAAGTAGATGGGAAGGGGAAAAGGGTTAAGAAGCAATTTCTCTGGGAAATGGAGATACATATACGGCAAATTAAATTTTGCATTCAAATATGGTGAATAGTAATTTCTACTAATTAGTTTTTCCAACTCCCTAGGCCAGCCTGAACAGCGGGTTTGAAATTGCTTTAAAGCAGCATATTCTTTTTGGTGAAGACACTTTGCTCTAAAGTACGCACCCTGACATCTGTTCTAGAGCTGCCTGAATAGCTGATAGGATGCTAAAGAAAAGTATTTCTTACCCACTACTCTGGGTTTTTCTTTAAGTCCTGCTGTGCCAATCAATCCTTTCTGTCCCAAAACACCATGCTGCTGTGTTTGGAATATAATTTTTATTGTTCAAAGTCTTAGAGCAGGATAAGCCACCTAGCTCTATTTCACATCACTAGGATTAATATCCATTGTTTGGGCTGGCACAGATGGGTTTTTGAGGAGTAACAATTTACAGACATAGAAATTCACAAAAACTAAAGACTACACAGTTTAGGATGAAACTAAGTATGTGTACTTAATTCTTTATTTTTAAAACCTTATGGCAAATGCACTCTGGCTCCTGTGCAGAATCTCCAAGGACAAAATAGGCAGCAGTTTGAATAAATATCACTGAATTGTGAGAGCAAAACTTCTGAATAGCATAGAATGGAGACGCACTCTGCTGATCATCAAAACTTCATTGCAAAGTAGTGATTGTATTGACCATCAATTAATATTTTTAAGTAAAACAAATGTAGGGAATTTCTGACTTTTGGAGCAATAGAATATATGTAGTATATTGAATGTGTTATTTTTATCACTAAGGCATAGTATAGTTTTTGGCAAGGTTCTTCAGTTTACTAGATAAAAACACTTCAAGTTCTCAGCAATGCATAATGGACTAGAAGTGTTTTAACAGCAGGTCAGTATTCCCATGCAAATAATAAATGGCTTGTAACAATCTTGATGTTTTTTTAAACTAGGCTAGCCATTTTAAATTTATTTTAAATACATATATATATTTTTTAATCAAACAGTAATATGCCATTAAGGCCCTTAGCACAACTAGTACAACATTACAGGCTTCTGAAGACCCTTTAAAGTACAGTATTCTTAGTTCTGTTTTAAAACCTTTTTACCTCATCTATTTGTTCATGAATTTTCTCTTTATTTTCACCATCCTCTGCTAGCTCCTCTTTTTCTTCATCCTTAGATGGCTTCTTTTTATCATTTTTATTACCTGCATCCAGGCTGCCATCTTTTGCAACAAGCTCGGAATCACCCTGAGTATGGACAAAAAAAAAAATAAAAAAATCCAGAAAGTCTTTATGCAAAATGCTAAGAAGTCTGTGTAATTACAGGACCGCAGCTCCCAAAGGAAACAAACCCAACACATTTAGGATATATTCAGATTGCCCCCTTCTGAGGCCAGAGGCTACTACACAAGTGGTTACTTTCTTCAATTAATGTGCAATTACTACAGTCATGACTGACTTGCCCATAATCAGCAAGCATGGACAACCTTACATCAGGGCTAGGCAAAAGGTTCACATGGGACACATTTTGTTCAGGTTGATTTAATTCAGTTGGGCATGTGATTGCATTGTGAGTTTGAAACTCACCATATCATACTATAACTATGAGGATCACCTGCTTTCTTAAGGCTGGTCAGGAAAGTCTAAACTCTTGAAGATCAACTCTGAAGAATATGGAGAAATCTGAGTTTGTGGAATTAGGGACAAGAGCCAAACACTTACTACTACCATTTTACACACCCCATCATTTGAAGGGAGAATTTAACTACTCTCCCCCTTTATGTCTCATACTGTAGGTCACACTGAGTTAGTGAGGTTATTATGCCTGAGGGCATTCTGCACCAAAAAATTTCAAAATTCTGTGCCAAAAAATTCAAAATTCTGTGCATAATATTTTAAAATTCTGCAAATTTTATTTGTCAAATAAATGTGGAAGCTCCAACATGACATGGGGAGCACAGGCCACTAGCTGCACAGAGGTAAGAGATCATTGGGAGTTTGCAGAGCTTCCTGCAGCCTGTGGAGAAATCTGAGGGTGGGTCTGACTGGCCCCGGATGGCGTACAGGGGAAGAGGAAGTCCCATCCATCCCAGCCCAGCCAGGACTAGTAGCTGAGCCCAGCACAGGATAGAAGCCACCAGCTGGGTCTTCCACAGTCCCACCCTCTGCCCCACAGTGATTTACCTCTCTGCCGGCTGTCCTGGGCACCCAAAACATACTGTTGGGGAGGGTCACATGACTGCTCTTGTGGCTTCCCTTTGCTTCCCTGTCAGAAAGTCATTTTTCTGTGGGGAAGCAAAGAAATCTGCGGGGGACATGAATTCTGCGCATGCAAAGTAGAGCAGTATTCACCCCGGAGTAAACTGTTGTACACATGGTAATAACGTTGTACTTTTTAAAAAATTTCTTTTGATCTCCTTTTGTTTTTTTACCTCATCCATTCCTGGTCCAGACTCTTCTGTTTCACTCGCATCATTGTCATTGTCCTCTTCATCATCATCACCCCAGAGCCTCTCATCCAGTTTATCAGCTTCAGCATCACCAAGATTTCCCATCTGTTTATCCAGCTCTTCATCTTCATCTGATTTGTCACTGTCTTCTGTGTACAACATCACAACTCAATGGAACATGCCGCAACACTGATTCTCTCAAGTGCTTTTTTTTTTTTTTATTTAAAGTACACTAATGAGAAAATGCATTGACTAAGGACTTTTCCAAAATGGAACTTTACACTGAAAAACACTAAAAGATAGCCTCTTGCCGTTCAAACAGAAGCCTGTTTAGAAGCAGCTGGTGATTCTATGTACACACAATGTATTAAGGCAAGAAATAATTTTGCCAAGTCTATCCTTTACAAGTTCTATTACAATATGCTGCTGCACAGCAAGCATTTTTGTTTTGCTGCAGGATTTTTAGTTAGGTGAAATTCATTATGTATTATTATAAAGCACTGGAAAAATCAAAATATCCCCCATAAAAAGTTAGCTCTAGTTTCCTAAGTGACACTCAAAAGTCAGTAACAGCCTATTTCTTTTGTACAAATGTATTACAGCTTTGCTGAATATTGGCATTTACTGAAACACTCATTGTTCTGAAAGACATCTGAAGTCATTAACCCATTTATAGCACTGTGATAGGTCATCTGACAATAGGAAGGACAGCCAATTCATTTGTTCCAGTTCCACGCATTTGTTACAGCTGAGGATTGTGAAGTTGGCTGTGGTTTGTGTTTTGCAACTCTGACTTGTTACTATTTATACTTGACTTTTTCTATTCTATTCTTAGAATTGGTTTAAGAGTGTCTATATGCTTTACTATGTGAAAGTAAGAACTGTTACTGAACTAGTCAATTGCATTTCTAGAAACTACAAGAGGAAATCTCACCAGATTGCCTGAATGAAAGAAACAAACCTTTCTTGTCTTGTTCCCCATCATGCATTTTCCCTTCAAAGTCCTCTGACATTTCAATTGCATTGTCCTCTCCTTCAATGTCTGGTTTGGAGTCTGGATCCTCCTTCTCCTTTTCTTGACCTTTTTGATAAGTGTCTTCCACCTGGATTATTAAATCAACAGTTACAATGGGTTTGTTTTCAAGATTAATGCTTCGTTTAACATTACCTTGATAACTAACTCATTGTAACTACTTTTACCTTGATATAAACCTAACTTCTTAGTCGGACAGTAAAGCAGTCAGTAACATCTCCATTTGTTTCTTTCACCTAATCACAATCTGTGTGTTTTATTTTTCAGGATTGAAGGTCTGAACATTTCTACTTTCTACAGTCCTCTTTATTGGTAAAAATGGCCCAAAAAATGAACTTGAATACAAACTATTTTGCAGTGTTCAGCAATTTACAGGAGCCAAGACTGCTGCTTAAACATTGAATCTAACCCTGGTGGAATTTAGAAGGAAAAAGCAATTTACTCTGAAAGACCAAATTTACAACAAATTCCACTCACAGGAACCAAAGTTAGGGTACACTACAAATTTGGTTTGCTGCAGCTCATGCTAATCTTCAAAATAAATCTTGATTTCAAATAACTGACCAGTGATTCATTTCTAGTTATCCTTGAACCAAACCACACACATACCTGGTCTTCGTTTTCTATTTTGTCACTCACATCCTTCTTGCCTTCCCCATCTCCAATACCACCTCCCTCATAATCATGGAACTCTGTTGCTCCCTCTCCTGCTGCATCCTCCATTAATTCTTTTGGCAGACAAAATCCCTAGAAAAGGGAAACATTTACTGATAAATAGTCAAAAATTAGTACTGACAGTAAAAACAGTATAAGTGAGTATTTTAAACAATAAGAACAAGAAGTGTTATACTTTGAGACCCATTTCCTTATATTGTCCCTACTCCTACAGTACTTCTTCCTAGAAATATAGATTTATGCTAATTTGAATAAACCTGAGTAGAAATCAATTGTTTCATTAGCAATGAAAAGCTTAAAAAAAAGACTCAAAATCTCTAAGCAGTCTCACATTTTTTGTTTGCATCCCATCCTGCATACTGTAAATCTACTATGCTGCTGCTACATGCAACCAAGAAACGAACCAGAAAATCCGTGAAATCTCTTGAAAATCAACAGAGAAAGCAAATTTTAGACATATGTAAGTCAATTCAAACTGTACTTACACAATGTGTACATTTACATTTAAGCCACTGCAGACTTACATTATGTACGATTAATATCAATCTAATAATTTCTCTAAAGGTTCTTACCTTTTGCGTGAGCTCTGTAAATATACTGGTTAGAACAGAAAGCAATTTCCCAGTACTTCTGTGAGATGCCAAGGAAACAATGAGATAGAACAAGATAAGATCTGAATACTTGGAAAGCATGGGCATTAGGCGCACAAGTAAGTAGCAGGATTGATTGAAGAACTGCAAATTAAAGACAAGGGAAAAAGAGCTTCCAGTCATATAACTCCATCTACATTAAAATGAGTCCTCAGAAAGGGTAACAATACTGAAAACATCAATCCTTAAATCATGTTCTGCCTTGACTAACTAATGTGTCTGTACCATTTAGTTTAACACCTGCCTTTTAGAAACTCTCCATCCTGAAAAATGTATTCTAACTATCTAGTCTCAAGAAATAATTGTGTGGAGTAAAGTGACTTATTTTGTATTAAAGAACTTAATTTTAAGCCTAAAAAAATACATGAATTTTTTTTTCCAGATACACAGCCAGTGGAGATATTTTACTTAAATTCCTTCTGTTCCTAGTGTTTTTTCTATCTTTTGCATTTCACAAAAGCTAAACCTTTCTTTCCCGACAAAAAGCAGAGGCTTGTCTATAAGAACAGTTATTTGGCAGCAAGCTGGGATGTAAATCTACCTCGCACTAGTATGCTAAGCATTGACTGTCATGTGGACCCTGCTATCATGCAATGGAAGTTCTGCAGTGCACTTTGATCTGCCCTGTTTTCACACATCTTTCCAATTCTGAGGATAAATGCAGATGGGGTAGGCGGTGAGGCAGAGACAGTAAATTATTTGTGAACCCATGTTCAAATCTTCCTCCCTTGGGACCACAATACAAAGAGAAGGGGAAGAATGAATTTACCTTGTGTTTGTCTGCTGTGCAATCCTCTCCATAAGATTTCAGTCCTTCCAGGAGTTCTGAAATGGCAGAAATTATTTTCTGCACATGCAGAGAACTCACATCAGCAAAGAGGTCTTCATCCAAGAGCTTAGTTAAAAGCCCTGACTTGAGTCTGTCAGCTGAGGTCTCCTCCTCTTTGACAGAAATACAGAAATGCAAAGTTACCAAAAACAGTCTCTAGACTCTCAAAGAAAGAAATCCACCAATTCTTAACCTTATCAAGTTTCATAGGTAGTTCCAATTAACATGAAATCTGTGATATTCAGTAACAGATGCTACTTAAATACAGGGGTAATCTAGGTGTGCATAACTTACACTCACAGACTTACCATCTTCCTCTGACCATTTTTCTTTCTCCTTTCTTTTTTCCTGTTTTCTCTCCGTTAAACACTGGATGGCATACAGGACAACATGAATGGCAGTTTCTACTTGCACAGAGAAATGTTCTACAAACCCATCATCTGATTCTTGATTCCCTTTTGAAACAAAATTGCCAGCTTAACATGGGAATGCATTCAATTTAAATTTATTATTAGTCATCATGTTTTCCTCATATACAGCACACATTGCTCTACATGATACATTGACGGGCACCTATTTAAATTTGGAGAGTTACACTTTTCCAGGGATAGACAACAGATGTTATTAGGGATGTCCTGAATGCTTCACTAAACAAAGAGAAGCAGAGCACTCAGACTTAAAAATTTGGGCAAGGAGGCATTTAATCAACCCTGCATTTGTCCAGTGGTTCCAGCCCCACCATCTGGGTTAAGACTTCGGTGTCCAATGCACATTGACCAGTAGAGTCCAAAAGCATGGAAAGTTTAAAAGGACAGGTGCATCTGGGACCAACTAGAGAGATCTCTAAAAAGGTAGTGGGGGATTGTGTAGCAGTGAACCTCAAAAGTTTTAGCAAAGCATTCAAACTTTTCAGGGAGGTTTGCCCGTCATTAAAAGAGACACTCTGAAAGATGACACAAGATATTGACAATTCTTTGGCTTAAAAAATACTTGCTCAAAGCAAGCTCATGGAAGACAACAGCTAACAAAATAGTGCGTTAATTTTCTCCCACACTGTGCGAGTGAATATTTGCACTCATGGAATTATGGTGTGCATAGTGCAGACTGGCACTATGCAAGTTTCCTCATACATCCCTCCCAAAGTACTTTTATTAATCCTACAGCTATAAAATTAAGCAGACGCTATAGACTACACAAATTGTGTGATGACTTTGCAATGGACAGAAAGTTCAGACTAGGCCAAACTAGTTTTACTGCGCCCTAGGCACATTTCAGCTCAGATGTCCTGAATTCTCATTTAAATTTCAAGACTTAGAGGAACAGTCCTTACCACCACAGTCTGAAGTCAAACCGAGAAGCTGGGTTTTCCAGATAGTGAAGTCTACAGCAGTTTTATTAACTTCCGCTTGGATGTATTCTAGGCTTTTGATTAATGCCATCTGCTTCGTGGACTTCCTACCTTCCATCCCTTGAAGAACATATAAGGACTCTATGCTCTGCAACTGAGTTGAGACTTTCAACAAACAGCTCAGCCCTGAACTGCAAACTTCAAAATCTTTCCTATGAGAAGAAAGAAATGGCATAATACTGAAAGAAACATATATTTAAAATTATGCCTTTACTCTTTAAGATGGAGATTACTTCATTTCCTAATGGAATAAAAGTCATGGAAACAAGCACTGATGCCACCCATACGAAGTACAATATTGCTTAAAGGGGACCTGAAAAGGACAGATGGAGTATGTACTGCTTTGCTTTTTTGTGATGTATAAAAAAAGCTTGAAGTGGTGGTGGTGGTTTGAGATGTTTTTTTTGTTTTTTTTTTTTAAACTATAAAAAATAATCTACTTGTATTTTTACATTAGAAATTCATGCCTTGTCTAAATTGGAACTATAGGCACAACAGGAGAACCAATGGGATGATATCACTGGAGACCAAAGACAAACGCTGAGCAACAGAGTAAAAGGAATTTTTGGTTGGAGTATTTAAAAGAATTTGTTTTTGTTAACTATTTAACTCAAACAACAGAGAAACACTTAGCAGGAGAAGAAATCTTTGTTAAAGATTCAACAAGCCTGCCTCTTTCACTTAAGGATGTGAGACGTCCCAATTTCAATTTGAGATTACCAACAAGTACTCCAGAAAAATCAGGAAAGTACAGATTTGACATCCCAAATATTTCTAAGGTTAAAAGTAAGCAGGAAAGAAGTATATCTTTCAGATTCTTAAAAAGTATTTCAAATTGCAGCAATATTGGCAAGCTTTTTAATTTACTGGGTATATTTACGGGTATATTGTTAAATCTTATGAATTTCCAAATGCACAGGAAGTGTTTCAATTCTATGCATGCACACAACTCACCAGGAATAAAATAAGGTCTCACAGGACTGTTGTCTTATTCTGTCTATATCTGCTTTCACGGCCTTAATCTCCGCGAGCATCTCAGTCACTCTTGCAGATAACTGCTGCCACAACTGATCCTGTTTTTGCATCCTGCATCCAGAGGGTAGTTGTTCTGCAGCCACTGGAGATAGGTATTTTAGCTCTGATTGGATTAGATCAGGTATTCCCATCTGGGCATTTTCCAGATTCTGTTCCGCTCCTTTACACTGGGGAATGTTTGTTTTCATATCCATCCTTACACCATGACTACAGATTAAAGACTGTTCTTTTGGGCAGCACTGTACAAACCAAGATAGCTGCTCAATGACCATCACACATTGCATGGCAAGATGTTGCAGTCTCTCAGTCCACTGCTGAATACTATCTTGAGGAGGAAAGGCTACATTATAGTCTCTAGTAACATTCATCCTTGAATCAATCTCCTGTACACAACTCAGGAGATTCCTGTTTAGAAGAGTCATACAAGAAGACAGGTTAAAAAGACTTTGTATTCAAATATGGAATCACATTTCCTTAAAGTAGAATCTTAGAATATAAAATCAGAAGTACGTAAAATATTGTTATAATATCATCACTTTTCCCATCCAGATACAAATAACTTTTAGGATATTTTTAATTATTTCAATATATTTTCTGATTGATTTGCAATAATCTCTTTAAAGCTAGAAAACGAAGCTCCTCCCCCCCATTCTGTACACATGAGTTTCTTGAGGTCCTCCTTATCAAAATACTCCAGGTTTATTAAAAACAAATAAGATTAACAAGCTCCCTGGCCTACATTCAATTATTCTTCCCTTTCTTCCACTATTTAAAGTGGATAAATCCTACCAAGCCAGCATTTTCCAGAGAGAAAGCTCATGAAAAATGATCACATGAACCTGCCATAAATTTCAAGTGACAGCAATGCAGCTAAATATCTCTGCATACTTTATATAGTCAGACTATTGCAATGAATTATGTGAAGTACAGAAAAATATCAATAAAATATTTACATTGCAGGAGCACCAAAAGGCTCTAATTCAGATTGGGAGTCGTACAAAAACCTAAGAGAACAGTCCCTAACTCAACATCATAGACAGTTCTATATAGTGTTACAGAAAGAATTTGTGGGTGCATGAGCAAGACAGTGGAATTGGCAGGAATATCAGTAAGTCATCCAGAAGTGACTGAGAGTGGAATAAAATGGCTAAAGACAAGGTATTGTGCACTGGTGATCATTTTTTTCAGCCCAAGAGCTGCAAACCCCTACAAACTAAATATCCAACTACACAAGATTTTTCTTTTATACTCTGCTGAGGTTTCTGTATTTTCACTTAGACAGTCATGTGTTACTCCTGGGGGAATTCTGCACATCTGCAGCTGCACAGAATTAATCTGTCCCACATAATTCCCACCTCACCCCTGCATAAAAAGCGTTCTGCAGAGTACTGCAGTTCCACCTTTTGCCCACCATAGGCCACTGTTGCCCCAGAACAGCCAGCTGCACAGCACTTCAGGGGCAGAATGTATTTTCTGTGGGGGAAAAAAAACCTGTAGGGGAATTCTGCAGCACTGGGCATGCATAGAGTGCTTGCCAATCGATTTAGTGTGTCTTCACCAGACCCGTAAATCAACAGTGCCGATCTACTCGTAAGTATAGACATGCTCTGAGACTTCCCCAGCAGCTAGCTCACACAATCTCTGTCACACTCATCCCCCACACACATTCTGTCTCTCCCTCTCCCCCTACCCCATCTCTGCAGAGTGGGAGGGGGAGACAAGGCTCAGGACAGAGCAGGAGAGCTTTCAGTGAGTGCCTTAAAGAGACAATGCACTGCATCTTTCAGAAACTTCCCCAGTGCGTGCGCGCGCGCGCACACACACACACATACATACAGTCTCTGTCTCACTCTCACACACAGTCTTTCATACTCACTTCCCAACACACACTTATATTATTATTATTGTTGTTACTCCTTGGTACTTTATAAGAAGGCATTACTGGGTAAGACCAAAGGTCCATCTAGCCCAATATCCTGTCTTCTGACAGTAGCCAATGCCAGTGGCCCCAAAGGGAATGAACAGAACACGTAATCATCAAGTGATCCATCCCGTCGCTCATTCCCAGGTTCTGGCAAACAGAGGCTAGGGACACCATCCCCGCCCATCCTGGCTAATAGCCATTGATGGACCTATCCTCCATGAATTTATCTAGTTCTTTTTTGAATCCTGTTATACTCTTGGCCTTCACAACATTCTCTGGCAAGGAGTTCCACAGGTTAACTATGCGTTGTGTGAAAAAATACTTCCTTTTGTTTGTTTTAAACCTGCTGCCTATTAATTTTATTTGGTGGCCCCTAGTTCATGTGTTATGAGAAGGTGCACTTCCTGCAATGCACATATATCCTCTAATTTTATTCTTTCAAAGTGTGTTATTTTAGTTCTTTGACTGGTCCATGCATTTCATAATTTTTATTTCTTTCTTACACTTAAATTTAAATTCTTTGAGTAGTGAGCTCTAAAATGTCTAGCCTGTCCTGGCTGGAGTAATTATCCCTATTGGTAACTTTTAAAAAATATATATTATATCTAGGTTTTTTGTTTCTACTGGTGGCACATATCCTCATATTACCTCGGTGCACATAACAAAATTAATCCTGCCCATGGATGGAAAAAATTAGAGGGAACATTGCTTAGGAGCTAGTGGTGTGACGACGTTGAACTAGGAGTGGGGGGGCTGCAGGGAAAAATGGGGATCAGGGGTTTGGGGAGAGGGGCGGTTGTGCCTGACTGAATGGGAGAGGCTTGGGGTCAGCCAGGGTCTGCATGGGGAATGCTTCCTAACCCCCTAACAATCCTCCTCACCCCCAAACCTTCTCCCACCCACACCCAACACCCTCCAGGTTCACTCCCAGGCTCTTCTCCTCTCCCTCAGCTCCTCCATTACCCCTGACTCCCCCAAGTGTTTGCACGGCTTCTGACAAGTGCAGGAAATATAGTTTTGTACTGTAATTTAAATGAATTACTCAAAGTTCAATATTAATATGCCTATTTGTCAAAAAAAAATTAAAAAAAATTTTTTTGGTCTGTATTGTTACAGACATACTTGCTGACAGATATTTTGAAATAAATTACCACAATAATTGAAACTGGTATGATTGTATTGTGTTATTTTGACAAAATATGCAGAATTTAATTTTTTGGTGCAGAATTCCCCCAGGAGTAAATGTTTGTCAGCCACTTGATGGCCAATTAATTTTCCCAAAAACTTGACAAGCTAAGATACAAGTTAAACAAACTTAAGTCCAATCACAAGGCACTATCACTATCAAATGGCTTATGTTTGACAATCAAAGGATGTTGATATAATTTTGCAGTGTGATTCTTTTCTGGTCTTCAGTTGTGTAGGTCTCTCATTTCTCTTAAATGTTTTGATTCTTGGTAGACTACTCATTTACTAAATTTTCAATCTGCTTGCTCAGATTTGAGCTCAGTTGTGACTCTTGCTCCACATTTTAATTCCAGAAGGTGGAGCTGTTAGTCTACTGAATTAAACACATTAATATTATATTGGTCTGAAATTAATCTGTGCATTGAGAGAGGGGACAAATGTGGTCTAATCACAATTCTTTTCCTTTTATTTGTGACATCAGATGCATAGGCAAAAAATAAAAAACGGAAGAGAAATCTATTCCTTTTATCATGCAATTTTCCATTCTTTTATAAATTTAAATATTTAGAGTCAACATCCTCTTCACCATTTTAAAATAAGGCTATACTAATAAAATGTGAGATACCTCAGTATTATCCATTGTTCTGTCAAGGCAGTGAGTGAGCTCCTCTGCTTAACAAGCGTCTTCATAAGGTGTGCAGTGAATCCTTTACATCTATCAATGCTACCTAGTCCAATTTCCTGAAGAGAGGCAGCAGAGCAAGCAAAGGTGACTAAAACTGTGTTCAATTACATCACACTGCCTTGGACTGAGAGATCTAACAAGATCACATGCAAAACAGCATCAGGCTTAGTCAGTGCTTGGATGAGGGAATACCTGGAAAGCCTCAGGTACTGCAGAAGGTAGTGCTGATTTAACAGGAACCATTCTTTCCCCTTTCAATACTAAACAAAAACCCACACAAGGTATAGGCACTTTGCTGTTGAAGGTGCTATCTTTTACATGAGACACAGAATGGAGGCTCTGACCGAGTCTGATCATTATATATCCCAGAGCACTTTTCATGAAAGTAGAAATATCAATGCTATTGTACTGACCAAATTCCACACTGGATAATTTGGATTTTGTCTACCTAAATATTTTCCACAGTACAAGAAAGGCTAATGAGATTCCTGTATATGTACAATGCAACAAGCAATTTGGGATGAAAGATGCTATACATACAATATAGATTATTAAATAACATCTCTAGTTATTTAAGTTATATATATTCACAAAGCCAGAGACTCTCAATAGTTTTAAATCACTACATTAGAATGCTGTCCCGAAACCAGATTTTAAATAAACATAGATCTTCTATGACTGTGACTCAACTCAGTACCAGAAAATCCCAACTCCAAGTTCAAAGTGGTAAAATAAAATTCAGATAAAAACCATTCTCCATTTTTGCTTGCTGTTACTCCTTTACCTTGGCAGGTGCTAATAATGCTGTCTGAAGCCTAGAATGGCGTGCAAGAGATCGATAGAAGTACTTTTGGCATCCATCCCAGACAGAAGAAATCTCTGTCAGCAACCTGAAAGAACATGAATAAGTCTGACTTTAAAGATACACAACGTCAGGATCCTGGAAGGCTTAACAGCAGGCCTGGTATCACCAAGCTTAGAGAAGCTGGATTTATCCGTGCATTTAGCCAACAATTTTTCTGCAACTTTATTAAATAAATGATCATATAAGTAAACAAAGTTTTTCAGTTCCTCCATGGCTGTTCTATGGGAAAAAAAACACTAAAAAATTGAAGCTACTGAAGAATCTGAGTAGCAATTATAATTGAGACTTGGGGTGATCCAACTCATCCCTATGTCACATTCCAAAAATCACTCCACAACTTAAAGGACACTAAGTTGGAATTTTTTAAAATGACTAAGGCTATAGCTACACTACACACCGTTGTGCTGTTACAGCCGTGCCGCTAAAAGCCACACAGTGTAGCTGCTGTTTGTTGGCAGGAGAGGGCTCTCCTGCTGACAAAAAACATCCACCCCCCACCAGCACCAGCAGCTTTATCAGCAAGAGAGTGCTCCTGCCAACAAAGCCCTGTTCACACCGGTGCTTTTTGTTGGTAAAATTTCTGACGTTCAGTGGGATGGGGGAGCGGCTTTAAACACCCCTAAACGACAAAAGTTTTGCCAACAAAGTGTCAGTGTAGACCAGTGGTCCCCAACCTTTTTGTCTGGTGGGCGCCAGACGAAGGACCTTGGCGGCGGTGGAGCATCTGCTGAAATGCCGCCGAATTTCTGCGGCATTTTGGTGGCTACACCTCTCAATGACGTTGCTTGTCGGTGGCAAGTGTCGTCATCGAGAGGCGTTGCCGCCGAAATGCCGCAGAAATTCGGCATTCACCGAATGCTTCACCGCTGGCCAGGACGCGGGCACCACGTTGGGGATGCCTTGCGTAGACATACCTGTAGTCTAGATTCTAGTACAGAACTCTTTGTCCTTATTTTGTTGTTGAGAAAGTAAAATTATAAACAAACCCCTAAATTTGGAAGGGATATAAACCCTCATGCTTCAGGACATAAGATGTCTGACCAAGGGGTTTATGAAAAATGCTTCCCTATGGGCAGGTTAATCCATAACTCCCTGCTTTGGCGACCTTGCATCTTCCTCTCAAACATTTGTTGGAGACAGGAAACTAGCCTAGATGGACCACTGGTTTGATCTGGAAAAGGAATTCCTATGGTTCTAAATGTCTAAACATTCGTTAAAAACACTTAAGTGTTTTTCTGCTTCCATTTGATTGAAAAATAATTTTCCCCTCAAGTGTTTTTAGTTATAGTAAAATTGTAGGTGGTACTACAATAGGAATAATATTTTCAGTGGTTTACTCACCATATAGTTAAAGTAAAAGTAATTCATACATGTAAGAAAAAAAAACCAAACCTATAAATAATCCAGAAAGACTAGGCAGAACAAGTCATTCCAGATGTACTTCATTTTGTAAGTTATGTTGATGGTTAATATTACAATCCAAAAGTATAAAATCCTAAGTACGTACTTGGCATCCAATTCATGTGTGCAGTTGACTAGGGCTAGTGCACTGTGTAAATCCAAGGGGTGCAGGCAAAGCATATCCTGAGGGTCTTTTGAACGAGACCAAGCAAGGCCTTTTCGATATGACAAACCTAGAAAGGCATTTAAAAAAAAAAAAACAATGCACTTATACCATGTCTTCATGCTCTGGTACTTTGTTATACAGTATGAGACCTAGTCAGTACCAATCACGCTAACACATACAAAAGGTTTTTTTCTGAGGCCAACAGCCCTTTAGTAGCTAAATCAGGATCATGATGGAGAAACATACAGAAAAGTACTGAATGAAGACAAGTAGACATTAACCTTAGGGGTGATTTGAAAATGGGAAGAGTAGTAAAACAAGGCAGAAGCAAACCAAAAAACATGCATCTGAAAGGCAAAAACTGAAGTGTCAAATAAAACCAGGGACAAAGACAATCAGTCTTCACCCTGTTATTCAGCAGTTGTTTTGAACTGGGTTAAGTATAATGTTGTTTTCACACAAGCCAACTTAAATAGTACTTTCAAAGCACCTGTCAATTTAATTTTTATAATCAAATAAGTATTATATAATAGCATCAAATAAATTCAAGTCAAGTCACATATACCAAGTTTTCAAATAAAATGGAGAATAACCACAGCAACAAGCACGCAGCACTTTCCCCATCTTATGTGAGGAAACTAAAGCACAGAAAGGTTAAATTCCCATGGTGTTGCAGTGGTAGAGGCAGAAATAGAACCCATGTGTGATGGCCAGGCCAGTGCCCTACCTATCAGACACTACCACCTGCCTACAACATTACATCCATTGACCAGCAACCTTCTTGCAAAGTATCTATTTCATTAGAGTTATCACAGATCACTATCAAAAGCAGAAAGTCCATCTATGGGGACACATTTCACTTAGAGCCATTCATGTGTATGGCCATCTAAATAAAACTGATCTTGGTATTCTGGGAACTACCTACACAACATGCCCTGAGAAATGCTCTCTCTCAAGTATTGCCAACACATAAAAATCATGAGTCAAGCCTCTCAGAAGTAATCACGAGATTTTAAAAATAATACATTTAATGCTTTTCATTTGCCTTCTAGTCTGAGCCTTTAGGGCGCACTTTAGGGATTCAATAGTGTCACACTTTCAAGGTTCTCTCTGCAACTATCAGGCCTATGAACTTAACTTTTTTTAAATGAAAGTTGAGAATCTCACCTAACCACATGCCTCTAGAAGCTGGTGCTTTAAAAAGAGATACCACTTAATATAAGACTCATGATAAAATACACAAGAGTTAAAATACACACACTGTGACTTGCAAACTTATGTTTCTGACTAGAGATTGGTAGAATAGGGACAAGGGAAAAAGAAAATGTTGACAACAGCCATCCATTGTGGCCTATTACACAGTATTTAAAGTTTACCACCCATAGTCACACAAGGCAAAAAAAGGGTAAAGTGTCAGGGCATTAAACTGGGCAATCAGTCAGTCGGTCGATAAAGTTACTTACTGTAAACACAGTTACTCAGCCAAGAGATGGGCAAGAAAGACTTGGGTAGGATATAAGGCTGGGAAAAAGCTGAGGTTTAAAAAAGCTTCAGGAAGCTGTTGAGAAGGCTGCTGGGACCTGAGGGCCAGTAAAACAATGACCAAGCTAAGAGACGCCACAGAGAAGCACTGAGAAGTATTTGCTTGTGTGGAGGTTACACATTTTGGTAATTTCAGTGATCCAGGACAGCTTATGAAAAGGAGTCAATATGACAAGAATGGAAACAGTGCTGGACCAGTAGCTTTGGAGCTCTCCATTTATCTTTAAAACTTCCTGCGCTGCCTTTCTAATATGCCTTAGTTTGTTCTTAAGGGACCACTTCCCCAGGCAAGCAATTCAGCCTTCATGTCCATTCGTTCCTTAGCTTCTCTACCAATACTAGCCACTGAAATGTAGGCCCTTTTTCATTAGGGATGAAACTGGAATCCCCAATTCATTTCACATTAGCCTTGAATCAGTGAATGGGTACCGAGTCCCCTCCCACCTCTAAAGTAGGACAGTGACCCCTGACTAAATATTCTGAATAAATGCTTTGAAATAGAGATCATATTGCATATAATGTAATGCAACACAATTGAATGGAAAGACTGTTCTAATAATCCTGACTGACACCAAAATATTGACCTACATGAAGCTTTGATACACAAATCCAAAACAGTTCAATACAAGTTTACATGCTCGTGAAAACATTATGCACGATGCCTCAATCTGGAGAATGAAACTGATATCACTCAGTGTGTGTGTTTATTAGCAAAAGTATTCTATCCTACATCTTCTGAATTTTTAACCCAATCACATTTAAAGTAAATCTCACCTGTTTCAGTAAGGCTTTTAAAGAGATCTGATAAGGCCCGTTGTTTCTGCATAAGAATATGTTTCACCTCTGACTTCTGCTTTTCCTTATCGGCAGCCTGATTAACTGTTAAGTTCTGCAGTTCAAGCAGAGAGGCAATGATATCACCTGTATGGGAGACAGTAGAAGGAGAGAGACTTGGAACCTCAACATGCATAAACTAATTATGGAAAGGATCTATATACATAGCTGATTATAGACTCATAGACTCATAGGTCAGAAGGGACCAACATGATCATCTAGTCTGACCTCCTGCACAAAGCAGGCCACAGAACCCTACCCATCCACTTCTATAAAAACCCCTAACCTATGTCCGAGTTATTGAAGTCTTCAAATTGTGGTTTGAAGACCTCAAGCAGAGAATCCACCAGCAAGTGACCCATGCCTCATGCTGCAGGGGAAGGCGAAAAACCTCCAGAGC
>NC_133771.1:72085948-72138630 GCF_003597395.2 Chelonoidis abingdonii
AGTCTCAGCTTACTGTAAGCACTGATTTAGCTGAGTTCTCTATCAATCTTGGCATTAAATGGCAAACAGTTACCAACCATCTGTTAAAAGGTAAAAAGATAACATACTTCCTAAAAAAAAAAACAAAATTGGACCATTCATATTATACACACAAATGGGGACATGTTAAAAATTGCCACTGCAAAAAACCATAACAGCTTATCATTGGTATAACATATTTTCTGAATGGTCTCCCACAACTACTGTCATACTAATGTTACTACCCCTAATAGTTTTTGGTTTTAAATTGTATGTGTTTAATTTAATTGTTTAAAATGTGCTGGTAAATAAAACAAATGTATGCAAAGCTAGAGCCACAGGCCCAAATCACCTCCCAGTATTTTCTATTACGTGGACTAAATAAAAAGTGACACTGGCGATTAATCATCTTAGTGTCAAAAGGGGGATATGTAGGAGCAGGATTTTATAATGTCCCATAAAAATTAATGTATGATTTAATTTCATCCTGCTAACCACCTTTTTTAAACAGCAAAAAAAAATAACCCTCTGGGACTATAAAATTCTGTTTTCCCATATGCATTACAAATTGGGCCCTCTCTTAACTCTTTGTTTTAAGATTTAGTTAGTAAAAGACAAAATTCTCTATTGTGTCTATGTTAAGTAAATTAAAGAAACATTAAAGGCCTGGGTCTCAATGTAAATTATCTTAGTTATTAATTGTAAAACTTAGCAAGGTTTAATTTGCAATGTTTTTTGTTCAATATAAAATACTACTGTTTGTATTCTTAATCTATTTGTGTAAATAAAAAATGTATGCATCAGAAAAAAATAAGGTGTAAAGGCCATTGTTATAGCCAGAGTCAAGGAACGGCTGTTAAACAGTCTGGCATCTAAAAGTGGATGCATGCTTCACAGTGTAAAAATGTACCACCCCCAGTGAAGCAACCATCACCTCAGGACCACGCAAAGTCAATTTTAACTCCAAAAAAACCCGTAAAGAAACAGCCTGCAATACCTTACAATCTACGCTCTCGTAAGGGTTGCCAGAAGCAAACAACTACATAAAGTAAGGCCCAAAAAAAAGCACTAGTAAGCCTAGCGCCTGCTGAACATAAAACTGTGACTGCAGTTCCCTCAGTTAAGGTTGTCAAAACCAGAAGGGCCCTGCCTCCAATATGCGCCTCAGGTGGTGCCTGTTCCTCAGCCGCTGGTGTCTTAAGGTCTGGGAAGTCCACAATAACAATTCTTTTATCCAGCAGCAAGTGTGGATAGCTCAGACCCTTAATATTTCTAAATGCTGGGTTTGCAGCCACATCCCAGCCCACTCTCAAGACGTGGGGTGTTGCTGTGGTGACGGTTCCACTCATTCCCCGGCTCAGGCTGAAAGAGCCGTGGGTTCTGTTCGATCGACCAGAGTTGAAAGCGAGTTAACTATTCAGCCTGCGAAAAAGGCTATTGACAGTTCCTTGGGGGTACCACGTTGGGGCAGTAAACATCCAGGCAAGAGAGGATACTAAGGGGTTAACAAGCGCGGGAGTTCAGATGAATGGCAAATAAGTATACCAGATGAAGAGTAAGAAGCCCGTGTGCCAGAAGGAATACAGGGCATAGCCTGAGAGTGGGCCCTCGACGCCGTGTAGACCTTAGTGGCGTGGCGGCCAAGAGAGGACGCTGTGGCTTATTAAAATACAGATATTGTTTACTCAAAGCGCTGACGGCATACCAAGTAAGGCAAGTAAATGGGCTAGTACTTGAAAACAAATCGCATATCGTGTCTCTCATAAGGAGCCAATCTTATAAGAGTGGCTAAGGTACCTGGGTTTCAGAATTCTGTGGTCAGTATTTGTTCTCAAGAAAGCCCCTACTATTCTGGTTTTAATCTGAGATAATTTTGTTGAATATGTTATTTCCTTGTTTGCGTCCAGAAAAGTGGTGGTAAAGCATCATGTCACCACAATAGCTGCCCCAACGAAAGTGCTAATATAAGATAATTTTAGAAGGTATCACCAGATAAAAAGATAAAGAGACGAATTAGATTTGAGATAGAAGCCAGTCAATTTTGGTTCGAGAGGCATAAGCTTGACCAAAGGGAGGAATGTGTGCAAGTAGGAAGTTTAATTTATATTGTAAGAAAGATAAGAATGGATTAAGAAAAAGTTGTCTGCACCTCTTAAGGAATAATTTGTGTGAATGTTGCAGTCCTAGGTGTCTAGGAACACAGTTATTGCACGCGGTTTTGGGCAATTGGAGAAAGTATTCCCCCGCTTAGATCTATACCAATCAGTAAGAACGTAAAATATGCATGGCTGTGTCACAGGTGATTTTTCCTGTCTGTTGTTTCTTTCGTCAATCTTAGTCTAAACTTCTTCCTTTCATCTGTATAAATAAGATACATTACACCCATACAAGACACAAACTATTGAGGTAAAGCGCTGTGCTAATAAAACGAGTGTCTGACAAACTGTGAGTCCTGAGTCTAACTTTGACAATCCCCATCTTTTCCAGCTTTAACTAACTCCTTCCATGCGAACCATGTCAATGCTTACTGAAATCAGAGGTAAATTGAGCGATGTGTAGCGCATTTCCTTTGGTCGTAATGATCGCGTCCGCCTGCTCGAAGAAGCGATCAGGTTGGTTTGGCACGATCTACCTCTAGTAAAACCCTGTTGTAATTTGTCCCAATTACCATTGACCTCAGTGTCCTTAACTACTTTCTCCTTCAAAATTTTTTCCAAGACCTTACATACTACAGACGTCAAACTAACAGGCCTATAGTTACTCGGATCACTTTTAAGAAAACGCTCTTAGATTTTTTTGGTCATGCAGTCATGTGTTTCCAATACTCCCCTGTGAACTGCTCAAGACTCTCCACCCGGTCTAGAAATGAGTTCTTCTTCATAAGAGTTGCACACAACATCTTCATTCGCTTCGTGAGCTTGGGCAAACGACACTGAAGAGATTCTGTATCAAACATAACTCCACCACAGCATTTTTCTGAGAGCACAGTCTGTGAAAATGGAAGAAATCAGCATCCATACCAACATACAGCTCCACATGGATCATAGCTAAGGCTAAGATTATGTCACAGAGTCTGTGACTTCCATAACATTTTCCACTTCAGCCCCAGGGTGGTTGGGCTGGAGCTGTCAGCCAGCGGGGGCCTGGAGCTCTAAGCCCTGCGGATGATGGGGACCCCTCAGCTCCCAGCCACCATAGGCGGTGGGGATCCCAGAGCTCCGAGCCATTGTGGACAGTGGGGAAACTTGAAGCTTTCAGCCACCGCAGGAGGCTGGAGACCCAGAGCTCCAAGCCGCTGGCTCTAGAACTCTCAGTTGTCGCAGGGGGGACCCCAATTTTGAGCCACTGATCCTGGAGCTCTGAGCCATCACAGCAGGTGGTGGGCCCTCGCAGCTCCCAGCCACTGTGGGTGCTGAAGGGATCCCGAAGCTGTGGGTGGGTGGGTGCTGGACTCCCTCTCCTTCCCCAGGGTTCCAGGAGCAATGGATTCTTCCTAAAAGTGTAAGGGGGTCACTAGGCTCACCCCCTCCGTAGCCCCACCCCTTCCCCTCCAAGGCCCCACCCAAGCGAGAGCTGGGCTGAGGAGCCTGGGCCCCTCCATGTGCCCTGGATGAGGGGCCCGAGAGCAGCCCCTGGCCCGTATCCCCGCCCCCCGTGTCCTCAGCCCAGGGCAGGTACAGGGTCCACACCTCCCCACAGCTGCTCATGCAGCTCTTAACCTGACCTGACTCCGGCTTGGGCGGGGGAAGGGCCGCAGGGGCCAAACAGCTGGGTCATGGTAAGAGCCGCCCAAGCAGCTGTGAGGAGCCGCAGACCCTCCACCTGCCCAGGAAGGGGGACCAGGACACAGGACAGAGGCTGCTCTTGGGCTCTCCCACCATGGGCAGGTGGAGCATGTGGCTCCCCACAGCTGTCCATGCTTCCTGGGCTTCTCTTACCTGGACTAGGCTCCAGATTCCAGCCTGGATGGGGAGTAGGGCCTCAGGGGGAGGGGGAAGGTGGCCACACCCATCCACTTTCAAAACTGGGAGGGCCATGGCCCCCTGCTGCCCCCTCATCTGTGATTTTTACTAAAAATATCTATGACAAAATCTTAGCCTTAATCATAGCAACTTGCTGTAAACCATTACTAAAGCTCCACATACAGCTGAAACCCAAAACATTTTATATCTAATCAGCATAAAATTCAAAAGTCTTGCATAACTGAACTCAGTATTTTGATTAAGCCACATTTTGTCCACACCAACACTGGGGTAAGTTGCTATATAAATCTCAGTTTCCCAATCCACAAGTCAAGGATAACTCTATTTATTACCCCCACTCTGAAAGTCTGAGAGGTTTAATTGGTATCTGCAAACAGCTTTAAAGATATTCAGATGGAGGCTAATAGTTAACTGCAAAGTAGCATAATTATAAACCACAGAGTGTCCGGAGTTATCCCCTGGGCTGGTTAACAGTTATTCCTCAGGGCTTTCTCAACTTGTTTATCGCTTGCTGTGGTTGTTTCATTCTCTCCAAGACAGAATTATCTGCATCATTAAACTCGTAAAACGAGCTAACAGTTGATAATCAGCAACAGTATATGCTTCTATTGCAAGGAATACAATAACGTAAAAGTGACCACGTTAGAATTGTATCAGTTCCCCTCTCAGATTGCCATACTGAAGTAACAATGCAAGGACAGAGAAAGAAGAAGAAAAACAATCAAACACTTTCTCAGTGTGAAGAAATCGAACAGAATGCAGGCAACTGCCAGATGGAAATATCTGAGCCAATTTCATCCAAGCTAATATTCTCAGGAATTTCAGTTAGATTTTATTTATTAATTGTATGTATTTATTTATTATATAAGTTTATTAACCCTTAATACACTAATACTTCAATGGGAACATGAATCTGTTTCAGAATGTAAACAGGATAACTTCCCTTCTTGGCTTGATTACGTGCTAATAGAATTTAGAGCTGAATCCAGGAGGGCTAAGAGTTATCAACGTATTTGAATCAGAAATCCTCTTCCTCACCTAATACCATAGTCCTTTTCAGATAGAAAGGCAAAATAAACCGTCTTCCCTTTCACTGTTATTGTATTGACTAGGTAGGTAAAAGACCACCACAGCCAATGCCTGAGTACCTGGAGACAATGTACACATCCACTAAAAGATCTTAACTGTAAAAGCAGCAAAGAATCCTGTGGCACCTTATAGACTAACAGATGTTTTGGAGCATGAGTTTTCATGGGTGAATACCCACTTCGTCAGATGCATGTGACACGCATCTGACGAAGTGGGTATTCACCCATGAAAGCTCATGCTCCAAAACGTCTGTTAGTCTATAAGGTGCCACAGGATTCTTTGCTGCTTTTACAGATCCAGATTAACACGGCTACCCCTCACATCTTAACTGGAATACAGATTACTCCGCATGGCAAAGCTTACTGTGCAATACTGACGCCAAGCATATTCATTGCATTCCCTCCCTCTTGACCCACATTTTATCACACAAATCACAACTGAAAGACAAAAGACATACTTTAAAAAACTTTGACAACACTCAAAGAAGAGGCTTTTGGCACTGACTTGTGCAGAAAGTCAAATAAAAACAAAATCAACCTTCAAATCAGAATGCAGAACATATCCTGCTTGTAATTAGAATAAGTAGTGCACATACCTGGGCAGTGTCTGTTCTAGCAGACAAAGTTTTTCTTAGTATGCTGTTCAACCTTTGAACTTTAGTCTCTTGGTTCTCAGACTCTTCCTGCCTCTCCAAGCAGTCTAGCGCTTCTTCTTTATCACTTTCAACCAGGGCAGGTTGACAGGGCTCCTTCAGAACAGATTCAAACTTCTTCATGAATTTAAAGAGGGTCCTAATCAACAAAAAAAAACCCACAAGATTATCAAACGTTCTTTTCTTGAAGTTTTCTTATCTTCTGAGAGCAGATATGGTTCTATGGTACAAATGAAACCCCAGTGATATAACAAGCTCAGTGCAGCACAGAATCCAACCAGTAGGAAGTTAGAACTACAGTATGTGCATATACAGTCTATCACACTGGATCCCAAAATGGTCTCTTTCTTCCAAAATTTCCATGTTACCTGTGTGTCTTCTCCACAGACTGTTTTATAGCCCAGAAGCTGACATCATTCCACTTAGAAATTTTCACAAACTCCTGTAATAGAAGATAAACTGCTAATGAAATATTCCTTAAAAACACAATGCTTTTAAATGCAAATACTGCAATCACAAAAAAAAAAAAAAGGATGTGTTAAGATGCGCTGGCACCTCATATAGCAAGGCATTCATATTCACCTTCTGCTAGTGTACACATTTGTGCTGGAAGTGTTGCACAGACAAGGAGGTTAGATCCATATGGGCCTCATCACTCTGCTGTAATCTCTCTGGTTAAGTGGAACTGACTAACTCCAGACAAAAACTACAACCAACCCTCCCACTCAGCTAATTTTCACAAGGTGAAGTGTGAGGAAGGCTTCCATAGAAATTTCAGTAACCAGAAGAACTATTCAGTACAGTTCAAACAATGACACCTGCTTCACTGTTCCTTCGGACAATTCAGCACATTGTCTGAGGAAAGCTTCTATTCTTACCTTAAGTTCTTTTTCTATAGGCTGACGAAGTTCAGTGATCCTGGCCTGTACACATTCTGAAAACTGCTTGTAATAATTATACAGGTTCCAAAGAATGCTGCACAGCACGTCTGGAAGAGAACAGAGCTGTAACAACAAGCTTCTTTCAAAGACAGCATTTTCTTCAATATCAACATCCATCTCTTTGGATTCATGAAACCCAGCAATACTGATAGAAACACTATGAAAAGCAGGGCAGTAGGCACTACAGTAAGTGGGTTGTATGTTGCACCTGTGGACTCTTGTAATCAGTTTCCAGTGTCTGGAATCATGGACAGTTTATTGCTCTAAAGAACAAGTTATAGCCCCATTTACAAATGATAAAAAAGTACTTACCCTTTCCTTCTACTTGAGGTATTAGCAGGACATGACAGTGGAAAACCAACAGTGTGTGAAGTCGTGTATGAAATTCCCCCAAGGTAGATCCTTCAATAAAAGCTTGCAGTGTGTGGACCAGCATTGTTAAGCTCAGCTGCTCATTGGTTTCTGCGATTTCATCAGGGTGGGATTTTAAGGAAGAAAAAAAAAAAAAATCCAACTGAACATTTTCATTTGGCTGCTATAATCCGTATTGTGAGAGAATCCAAATCAGGATCTGGCTCCCTCAGGTTAGCTTCTGTTAGAGCTGTTGATTAATCACAGTTAACTCACATGATTAACTCAAAAACAGTAATCAAGATTAAAAAAAATTAATCTCGATTAATTGAAGTTTTAATTGCACTTTTAAACAATTGTATACCAATTGAAATGTATTAAATATTTTGGATGTTCTTCTACATTTTCATATATATTGTATTCTGTGTTGCAATTGAAACCAAAGTGTATATTATTTTTATTATAAATATTTGCACTGTAAAAATAATAAATAGTATTTTTCAATTAACCTCACATAAGTACTGTAGTATAATCTGTCATGAAAGAGCAATTTACAAATTTAGATTTTTTGAGCTGCACTCAAAAACAAAACAATGTAAAACTTTAGAGCCTACAAGTCCACTCAGTCCTATTTCTTGTTCAGCCAATTGCTAAGACAAACAAGTTTGTTTACATTTATGGGAGATATGCTGTCCTCTTATTTACAATGTCACCAGAAAGTGAGAACAGGCAGTTGCATGACATTTTTGTAGCCGATATTACAAGGTATTCATGTGCCACATATTCTAACCATTTGTATGCCCCTTCGTGCTTCAGCACCATTCCAGAGGACATGTTTCCACGCTGATGACACTCGTTAAAAGAATATGCATTAATTACATTTGTGACTGAACTCCTTGGGAGAGAATTTTATGTCCCCTGCTCTGTTTTACCCGCATTCTGCATATATTTCATGCTATAGCAGTCGAGGATGATGATCCAGCACATGTTCATTTTAAGAACACTTTCACTGCAGATTTGACAAAACAAAGAAGGTACCAATATGAGATTTCTAAAGATAGCTACAGCACTCAACCCAAGGTTTAAGAATCTGAAGCGCCTTTCAAAATCTGAGAGGGACAATGCTTGTGGAGCATGCTTCAGAAGTCTTAAAAGAGCAGCAATCCAATGCAGAAACTACAGAACCCGAAACACCAAAAGAGAAAATCAACCTTCTGCTGGTGGCATCTAACTCAGATGATGCAAATGAACATGCATTGGTCTATACTGCTTTGGATTGTTATTGAGCAGAACCCATCATCAGCATGGACACATGCCCCATGGAATGGTGGTTGAAGCATGAAAGGACATATGAATCTTTAGTACATCCAGCACATAAATACGTTGCGACACCGACTACAACAGTGCCATGCGAATGCATGTCCTCACTTTCAGGTGAGATCGTAAATAAGAAGCGGGCAGCATTATTTTCTGTAAATGTAAACAAACTTGTTTGCCTGAGCGACTGGCTGAACAAGAAGTAGGACTGAGTGGACTTGCAGACTCTAAAATTTTACATTATTTTATTTCTGAATGCAGTTTTGTTTTTTTAACATAATTCTACACTTATAACTTCAACTTTGATTATAAAGAGACTGCACTTGTCATAAGTAGATAGGTAAGGTAAGGGTTAAGTTTCTTTTACCTGGAAAGGGTAACCAAACACCTGACCAGAGGACCAATCAGAGAACTGGATTGTTTAAAGTCAGGGGCGGGAATTTGTATACTCGGGGTCTTTGTTGTTTTCTCGGCTATGGGTAAACAAGTTTTCTTCTAACTCCATCTTATCTCAAATATTCTACTAAAAGTCTGTGAGTACAAAGGGAAACAAAGTAATTCGGCTATGAGGAGCTTTGTGTTGTATTTACAGACGTGGATTGCTGGGTCTTTGTTGCTTCCTCGGCTGTGAGGGACAAGCTATCTTGCTAATTCCAATCTTCTTCTCATTCTACTAAAAGGCAGTGAGTACAAAACGGAAACAAAGTAAAATCGGCTATGATATGCTTTGCTTTGTACTTACTGTGTGTGATTGCTGGTCTATTTAAATTGGCTATTTTTTAAATCAGACTGGGTTGTTCATATTTTCTTAAGTAGGAGCCTGTATTAATTTTTATGCAAGTTATTATTCTGTATTTTCTCTTTTTCTATATAAAGCTTTCTTTTTCAAAACTTGTGGAAGTTTCTTTTTCTAGTAAGGCAGAGAAATTGAAACCTCTGTATCAGGTATCTGTCTCCCTCACGGGAAGGCAGGAACGGGGAAAGGCAAAGCCAAGCTGTTGGTATTTTGCATCTCAATTGTCCTGAGGGAATAGAACGCTTATCTCTTGGGAAGCAGAGAAACAGGTTTCTTGGTACTCGCAGGCTAGACCAAGAGGCAAGCCTGGGAAGGAGGGGGGAAGGGGTTATCTCTCCTGCTTTTAGACTCCAAGGGATTTGGAATCTGGGGGTCCCCCCAGGGAAGGGTTGGGGACACCAGAGAGAGGAAAGGGGGGTCAGGCCCTATCAATTCCTGACCTGGTGGCAGCCTATCAGATCTAAGCTGGAGATTAAGCTTAGAGGACTTCATGCTAGTACCTCATATTTGAACTCTAAGGTTCAAATCGAGGAATTATACTATGACAGCACTATAGTATTTGTACTGGTGAAATTAAAAATACTATTTCTTTTGGTTTTTTTACAGTGCAAATATTTGTAATAAAAAATAAACAAAGTGAGCACTGTACACTTTATATTTAGTGTTATAATTGAAATTAATATATTTCAAAATGTAGAAAACAGCCAACAATATTTAAATAAATAGTACTCTATTATTGTTTAACAATGCAACTAATCGTGATTAATCTTCTAAATCGCTTGACAGCCCTGGTTTCTGTATGAACCCAGGGAGAGATATTCGCTGTCCTGAAAAAAACTTGCATTCTAATTTGAAACAAGCCACAACAATAGAAGGGAAAGAGGAAGATGAGTGGTAATAAGAAGATCATATGATTGCAGAGGCCAGGTACATGCACAACTTGATGGTTCCAAATCATTTTTTATTTTCAATCTCTATGAATAAAATAATTCTCAACCATCCCAGACTACCTCACAATCTAGAGATCATCAGTTGTTCAGTTCCTTGTGGGCATCATAGCAGAGGCAGGTCCCAGACAAATTTGAAAGTGCTAAGGATCGTGGCTTAATGGAACCAGTATCGGGAGCGCATGCGAGGTGGTGGTAGGGAGAAGCAAAACCACTTTTCTTATTTAAAAAAAAATCAAGGGCTTGTTTTGAACAGTCCTAGAATCAATATAGCTGAGCTTGAATGGTAAATTCAGCATGAAAATATCCCTCTTTAAGGAGGGGAATCCTTCCCTGCTGCAGAGGAAGTTACTTCTGCTTTTGCAGCTCTAGAAAATTGCATGCTGAGCATGTGCAGCTGTTTTACACTAAGCCTGTAAAGTAGACATCTGAGGACAGTTGCTGTGCATGCTATGTGACAAAATAACTGTAAAGTGTGCAGAGCCAGCGGGCACTTTGTATGGTGTATAGAAGAGAACACAGGTTATGAGCTCAACGTGCCTTCTGTGGCTGCAGAGAAAGACTCCCTCCCGCAGACCCCCCAGCTTAAAAATACCACTTAGTGTGATACATAATTGCTGAAGTTCTATTTCTAACTGGTCATTTATCACAGGCATTTTAGAGCAGCAGAACTGGGAAGGTGCCTGTACTAGAGAGAGTACACGTTCCTATGAGATGTGTACTTAAGTGGCAGAAATAAATATGCAATACACATTGTTTTTGAATAATAGTATGTGAACATGTACATTATTATAGCACATTCACTAAAGGGGCAGGAATTAAGGTTGTGTGGTATTTTCTGTCTAAGTGCCTAACTGTGCACCCTTAATTGATGGAGCTGTATTATACATTCTTTGTAGGATAATAGTTACCTCCTGTGCTCCCCTCAGTTTGCTCTTGCATGTACTTTTCAATCATCTGATGGATTGAGAACCAGTGCTTTGTGGATTTTTCTGTGTGCCGCTTCATAGTATTGTCCAGACTAACCGACCAGCAGCTGGAAACAGGTGAGGGAGAGAAACCAAGGTAATTATTTATATACTGAAGACTCTAAAGTAGGGTGAACATTTGTTATTCCTTATTTCTGTCAAAATAAGGATTATTTTCAAGCAGAAAACTGAGCGTGTAAGAAAGAGATTACATAACAGGCAAAACTAACCACTTAAGTTCACAACTTTGTCACTACCACTTGAAGAACCACCACACATGCCACCACTGGCATCAGGGCTTAGGTATTTTGCCAGTCAGGGCTGAAAATATTTTTTGACCGCCCTGTCCCCCAGAATGGCTGAGCAAACAAACACCAAACAACCCCCAACTGACAGCAATGTGGCACTAAAGGCAACAACCCTGACTAGCATGGTGGCAGACAATAGGAAAACATGATCCACATTCAGGGTGACGTGTGCTTCTGAAGATACTGCATTAAAACTAAGAACTTAAGATATGGAGACAATGGTGCATGACACTCAAGAAAGAAATGATGAACAGTAGGGAACTGACAATTCTTACTTTAACTCCAGTCTACGCCACTGGATAATCAACTGAGTGACCAAATCAAGATGTCTCCGCAAAGACAAAGCTCGACTTGCATTCTCCTCCCAGTCCTGAAAGAGAGAAATTCCTCTTTATGGAAGACAAGAACTCGCACGAGAGAAAGAGGCATTAAGCATGACGGAACATTCCCCCTCCATTACCACACAGGCTCGTATCCCATGTATTTGTGACCAGCACTGGATTTCACAAAAAGCTCTATGTTGGTTTTATTATAGTACCAACACTTAGGTCACTGTCTCTTGCCACAGCCAACGATTTTACCTGCAGGTGAGCTATTAATTTGAGAAATTAAAATGGTTTCCTTTCCCCCGTTACCTGTGACTTTGCAAGCAGAATCTCTAAGCCATTCAGGAACTTTGAGAGAGGACTGGAGAGTGGGAAGCTACGGATTCTGTCCATCACAACCAATAGCTGCAACAAGAAGTACATAAGTGACAGATGGAGTTTCCAACTCAGAGTAGCTGGTCAACCCACATGCAACACTTGAGTTTGAGCTAATCTACATGCAAACAACGTCAGTGCTCCCCTTCTTTGGAAAAGAGAAAACCTTTTTATTTTAAAATGGCCTCTCCATTTTAGGATTTAGACCAGTGAAAGTCAATATTACACAACACATGAAAGCATCACATATTGGCCAAATATAAGAACTTCAGCCAACATTAGACTTTATGGCACTTTGCATCACTCTTCAGTGAACAGAATGGACTAGCTCCACAGGGAGTCGCATCAAATCCTACCAAAGTGAAGCATTAGAGAAAGGAGAAGACCCTCACTGTTGAATAAAAGTTACTCTGGAAAACCTGGAGCCTTAAATGAACTTATAATGAAAAAACATTGTCTTACAAGTCATTAGAATGAACTTTGAGGCTTTGGGATCTGTAAAACACAGCATATTACTTTTACATTTGAATTGAAGATAGCACGTGTTTACATGGGCAAACTTATCAATGTTATGCAACTGGATCATGTCGCTGCTGACAGGTAGCTAAGAAGCTACAAAATTATCCTAATTTACAAGGATATCACTATAGTCTTACTGTAAAAATTAATTATTTCATAATAACTAGATAGTTAGATTCTAATGTGTATATACAAACACACACGCTAGGGTGCATTACACAGACATCCCCACCCACACTGGTTTATCTTGAAAGTTTACTGTAATGCTCTCACCTGCATGAGTGCAGGGTGTTCAGGCCATTCTTGCAGTAACCTGTTTACTTCTTTAGTAAAGTTATCGAGTACAGGCTGGCATTGTCGAACTTGGTGAATATTAGGGTGCTGGTAAAAGTCATATGGGCCATCTTGTTGTATGATGAGATCTGAAGTCACTTCCTCAAAAAGTGTATTGTGGAGAAGAGTGCCAACTAAAAGCTGGCTGCCAAGAAGATAATCATTCATTTCAGCACCTAAGAAGCCAAAAAGGAAGAACTCATACATTCTGTGATCACTTTTTCATTCACCAGAAACCTACATGTTTCTTTGTATGACTAGAGCATTATCCAAAACCTTAAGACATTGCATATTTTTCAAGTATGAGAATGTTTAAAGTATGAAGCAATGAAGTGTGAATGCAGAAAGACGAGGCTTAAAAATTCAGGTCAGTTGTTTTACCAGATCTCTCAACAGCAATAAATTAGCCTGATCTACAGCATAAAATGGTTTGTGGTTGAATGGACAGAGTGGCAGGTAAGTAAAACAGTTCTACTTTGAGAAGTGATTAAGATCATATCCTGGAGAGCCATTATTGTTGTTATAATTATTGCCATACCAAACATGTTCAATTTACAAGTAAAGACCATGTTATCCCTCCCTCCCCTTTATTTCTAGCCCCGCAAACTTGGTTTAGGAAAGGAAAAATCAAGCTAAGTTTTCTTCCTTCCTTCCTCTGGTAATTAAAGGCTTTCCAATCCCAATTAAACCCAAAGGGAAATCTGTGAAACCCCACTGTCTTTAACAGGGCTGCACAGATGCAAGAGATTGGAATGTCAACAGTTCAGCTGATGAATCACAGAAGGACTAGGATCCAGCTCACTCTTTCTAGTTGGGTCCATGTGGCTGAATGAAAAAAGGCTGTACAAGTCTGACAAAGAATTCAGAAGATATGATTCTGAATACATACAGGGAACAGGTCTATTAGAAGGTGTCATTTTTAAGTGATCACTTTTCAGGGCAGAGCCATAGTTAGTATCTTAGACAATGCCAGAAACACATTGGTCTACAACAAAATATATGTAATCTGAACAACTGCAGGTAAAGCTTAAGCATTAACAACAACCTTAAGAATTAAAACGGTATGCCTGAATTACGACTAACAGCCTTACCTATCAAGGGATAGAAGTGTGCCACTAGAAAAGCACCAGTCTGATAGCTGGAAAGAAATGCACTGAAATAATGTTTAGCTTGATGTGCGGGCAGGCTCTGTTGATACCACAGGGACCGTGCGAATTTTAGGCACAACTGCTGATGAATCATCATCACTGTTTGCATTGAATTCTGGGATAAGAGAGTTATTTCAGTGGCTACTAAATCCTCTGAGTCATCTTCATTTTCCATTTTTTCCTCTAGACTTGCCTGAGCTGTGATATCTTCAAAGTCCTGTAAGTCATATTAAAATAATAGTTAACTTTACCCTGCCTGTATGCTACATTTATTATTTGTATTGTACTAGTGACCAAAGGCCCCCTGTGCTAGGCACAGGTAGCAAGGTTTACTGTCCAATCTGAAAAAAGAGACAGGTGACCATAACAATAGGCATGTCTTCACAGGGGCAGCAGGTCTAGTCAAGTCCCGCTAAATTGATGGAAGAGCGCTCTCCGGTTGACCCCAGTACTCCTGCTGCCCGAGAAGAGTAAGGGAAGTCGACTGGAGAGCGTCTCCCGTTGACACAGCACAGTGAAGACACCAGGGGAAGTCGACCTAAGCTTCACACCTTGCCAGTGTGAAGACAAGTCCAATGAGAGAGAAGGGGAAGAGAGAAACAGTGAGAACATAGTTACACAGGCTAGCTACATGCATAATCTGATGGTTTCAAACAACTTCTTTTAAGAGGGGAAATAGGAGGCAGAAGTATTCTCTTTCGCAGACTTTTCAGGTTCATCAGGTTTTACCAGATCACCATCAAGTTCTAGCATCTTACTTTTGCATAATAAGTGTTCTTACTACATTTAGAAACTGCCTATAAAGTTTATTCATCTGAACAACATTGGCTAAGTTGACGCTATGTCAGCATAACTTATGTCGCTTAGAATTACGTGTTATTATGCGAATAAACCAGCCCCCAGAGCAACATAAGTTACACTGACATAAGCTTCTCCAGCCAACAGAGCTTCTGCTGCTCGTGGAGGTGGTTTTATTATGTTGATAGGAGAGCTCTCTCCTGTCAGCACAGAGCATCTTCACCAGACGCACTGCAGCAGCACAGCTGAATCAGCCACTGCAGTGCTGAATGCGTAGACATGGCCTTTAAATTCAAAGACGACTGTCCACAAACTAAAAAGAACAAAATATTTTAACAGTACATACAGAGTGTGCCATTATCTCAAAATCCTTCCCATTTTCTTCTCTTGGAGAAGAGAGAAACTGATTCATTTCTCCCTATGAAAGAAGTTAGTTTTTTAAAACTGTACAATGCATCTTTCTATAAACTATTATTCTTCTACCTTCTCATAGAGAGGGAATCTCCTCCTAAATTCTCTCTCTTCCTCCTCTTCCTCACTTCGCCCCATTCCATGGCTCTTACTCCTGTATCTGTACAGATGACTTTCTTGCTCCTCCTGCTCCTGGGTGCAGCGCTCCTGTTCATCCCATTCGTTTATAATTGCCTGAGAAATCAGAAAACTGTGAGAATTCTTCAGAAATTATAATACACACGCACAAACCCTACTTGCCTCAGCACTGAGGCAATGTCTTTGTTTTTCACAGAATACAATATTATTAAGTGTGTCCCGGGCCAGCTCCAGGCACCAGCAAAGGAAGCAGGTGCCTGGGTCAGCCAATAGAAAGGGGCGGCACGTTCCAGTCGGCGGCTGCAACTCAATCGCTCCGCTTCAGTCTTAGGCGGCAATTCAGCGGCGGATCCTTCACTCACTCTCTTCCTCTTTGGCAGCACTTTGGCGGCAGCTCAATTGGGTTTTTCTTTTTCTTTTTCTTTTTTTTGCTTCGCTTCTTGGGGTGGCAAAAAAGCTGGAGCCGGCCCTGCGTGTGTCCAAACCACACTGAGAGAACACTGCAGTAACACTTCACTTGTAAATTCCTGGAACACCACACCTATGATAACTGTTTGAAAAAGATCATGCAAACATGGGCCAAATCCTATAGTTAGCACCCTACCAAATTCACGTCATGAAAAACATGTCACGGGCCATAAAAAAAAAAATAAAAAAAAATAAAAAAATCAAACCTCCCCCCCTAAAATCTAGCTATTGGAGGGGAAGGACAGGGCTGGGGGCGCCCCAGCCGGGGGTTCCTACCCTGCCTCAGACTCAGCTGCTAGTCATGGCTGGGCTGGGAAGGGATAGGACTTACTTTTCGCCTGCTCCGCTACTCTTGGTGGGGAGACCAGAGCCACCTCCCGAAGCAGTGCAGAAGTGAGGGTGTACCACCCTCACTTCTGCTCTGAAGCAGCCCCAGCTTCCTGCAGCTGGGGGAGGTACCTGGAGGTGGGTCTGATCTCCCCAGGAGAGCAGCTGTGGGGGAGAAAAGAAAGTTCTGTTCCTCCCCATCCCGGCCGGGAGTCGGGCTTGTGGCTTCCGCCCCACGGCTCCTATTGGGGCTCAAGGACCCAGGCTCAGTGCTTAAACTCCAGAAACTCCTGCCAGGGCTCCCAACCTGCAGCTTCTGCCAGGGCTTGCAGTGTCCATTTTTCCAGGGGGTCCTCAAATTGGCCAGGGCCCATGGGCCCATGCGTTAATCCTCCGCTGGCCAAGACTAGCAGCTGAAGGCAGCACAGCAGTGAGGGTGGCAATCCCACAACCCTCTTACAACAGTTTTGCAAGCCCCCCAACTCCAATCTTGTTTGGGGTCAGGACTCCCACAATTACAACACAGTGAAATTTCAAATGCGAACATCTGAAAATGTGAAATTGACTTATTTTCAAATCCTGTGGCTATGAAATTGACCAGAATGGACCATGAATTTGGTAGCACTCTACCTATAGTACTGAATCCCTTTTCAGAGGAACCCCCTCCACACACACACTGAAATGAAAGGTAGTTTTTCATGGAGTAAGTATGGTAGGATTTGGTTTTATGTCTGAATATATCTGAACCATAGTGAATTAAACATAATTACCATTTTTAATTCTCTGAAAAAATTGCTACTGTTGCTTTTGACAGAGTATGGAATGTTGTATTACTCTGGAAGGTTACTCTGGTTCAGCAGGAGAGACTCATATCTAGGCATTACTGTTGAAAGCAAAGCTACACTGTACCTCTGGCATTTGGCTTTTAGAAATATTTATTCCATTTACTCAGGAGACTTTACCTGACACAGATGCCTGAAAAGCTGCAGAGATTTCTGGTCCAGCTCTCCCTTTGACAATACATGGCATCGAAGATACAATAAGGCATTCACTAGTAGCTGTTCCTGAGTCGGGTATGAACTCTGAACCCTTTCATCAAACTCTCCTTCAGAGCGTTTCAGAGATAACTTTTTAAGGCCACAGAGGATGTTCGTAGATTGCACTGAGCATAAAGTATCTGCATGTGCAAGGTAAGTGGGGAAGGTGGGGCCAATAGAAGGAAATGCCAACAAAGAAGTAACAAGGGTGTCAAGTTTGGCTGGACAGACAATACTAGTGAGTGTTGTATAAACTTCAGAGGCCAATAGTCTCATGCCATGCTGCAGCTGTAAAATGGCAGCTTGCAGTGGGGTGACAACATCAGGGTATAAAGCATATTCTTCTGCCAAGTGTTTTCTAAATTGATGGTGAGATTGCTGCCAGGATGCTTCTTCGTTTAGCAGGTTCTGTACTGCCTGGAGTGACTTGGGCCTATTTCCACGAAGGAACTGTAGAAGGCGGGCTAAGAGATCCTGGACTGTGGAAATTTGTGCAATGCTGGTGACATATTGGTGAACCTCCTGGTATAAGCAGTCATATGGGGGGACTTGGGGTCTGAAGGCCTGTTTTCTGGAAAGATTGCCTATTTGTTCCTTCAGCTGTTGCATTCTTTGGGGTAGAAATCTATTAGGAAATAAAAATATTGACCGATTTTAGAAGCACAGTATAAAACATAAGTATCCCATTAGGGTGTACAAAAAGACTACAGTATATGTATCACCTATGCAATGCAGTATTTCCCAAGAGACAGCACTACTGAAAATGCCTTATGAAGCTTAGCTATTAAGAACTGGCTCTAATTCTCTGTAACTTCTAATAACGAATTGTCAAAGCAATTTGCGTGTGCCGAAATGAGATCAGGAACTTTCGTTAACAGAGGAAAACTGTGAATAACGACCGCATGCTGGAGTTTGATCCGATCTCTTGCGTACAGAAGGTTTCAGAACAGTACAAAAGGAGAGTTGCCTCTTGCCCATTAAAATTTCTTCCCCAGTTCCTCAGCTTAAGAAACACAAATTCTAGGAGTATCAGAGTGCTTCACATCAGTATAAAGGTTCCTCACACTGGCATAGCTTATTCCTCTTCCCATATAGAGATATACGGCCTCTTTAAATTGGTATAACTACATTCACACTCGGGGGTTGTACTACTTAAATTATACCAGTGTCGTTAATGCCATACCCTAAGGGCTTGCCTAGACATAAGTTGTATGTCTACACTGCAGCTGGGAAGTGTAATTCCCAGTGTGGGTAGACAGACTTGTGCTAGCTTGCAGTGTGGATGTTGCAATATGGGTGGAAGCTTGGGCCAGCCATCTGAGCTTGGCCCCTGGGGGGATGGATGGGCTCAGACACTTATTTTTAGCATGCTAGTTTGAACTGAGCTAGTGCAAGTCTGCTGGGAATCATACCTCCCAGACACAGTGACCCACCATGAGTGATCATCAGGCATTTGTGCTCCGCTAAATAGTTTCTCTATGTGCCTTTACTATCCTGATATGCAAAGTCTTTATCCCGGAATCAACTATACCAGAGATCTCCAAACTGTGGGGCACACCTCCCTAGGGGGGCACGGAGGAACATTCAGGGGGTGTGAAGGGGCAAATGGGCCTGGGCCAGCCCCCAAGGGGGGCGGGGAGGGAGCACCACCCAGCCCCATCCTACCTGCAGCTCTGGTCCAGCCCTGCCCCCAGCCATGGCTCCAGCTCCACACCTGGACAGGGGCCAGCTGCCAGTCCCCACCATGGCCCAGCTGTGGCTCCGATCTTGCCCCCAGTCTCGCTCCCTGGCTGTGGCTTTGTTCCCAGCCTTGCGCCCGGCCCCAGAACCACCCCCAGCTACGGCCCCAGACTCAAGCCCCTTACCCCTGTCCACATCCCATCCCTCATCCCTGGGAGCAACAGCACCACTCCTGCCCCAGCTCGGGGAGGAGGGAAGGGGGAAGAGGAGACACAGATGGGGTGAGAGGGGACGTGACCCTCGAAAGTTTGGGACCACTCAACTATACAAACAAAAAATTATTTCTAAAAAAGCAATGCAAACAACATTACAATGCAATGGGAGAAATCCAAACCATGTAAGCAGGTGAGACTCCCAAAGAATATCCCTGGCCTCTCTCAATCATCAACAAAATAGTTAAGTGCTTCTCCCATTACCTGATATGAGGATGAGTGAAACTGATAATTGCTTCATCTTCAAGATCTTTTCCTGTATGTAACTGTGCTGACAAATTCAGCGTCTTCCATTTACACTGCAGGTGGTGTAACTAGTAAAGAACAAATTAAACAATTTTATGGTTTTCTTTTAGGTAGCACACAAAGGACACTTCCCAGGAGATTTAAGAAAACATGACTGAATAATCTAATGATACTATAATATGGAGCTCATGCTTTTGCAGCATTCACTTGTGTATAATTAAAATTAATTTCAGCCACAAATGCAATGTATTCCAAAGTAGGAGTGAGCTTAAAAAAAAGGGATAGAAACGCCACACTCACCTCCTCCTTGGCATACTTGAGTTTGTATTCTCTTTTCACTGCAGGATCAAACCTAGTCTGTGGAAGCCAAACCTGGATCTGCACCAAACCCATATTCACCCACAGGCTACCTCGCCAAGCTGTCTCTGATAGGTCCTGAATTTCTTCTCCTTCCCCAAAGAACTGTTGCAAGCAGGTCAGTAAGAGACAGAGGACTTCTTTTGGCAGTATCTCCTGACCAGCAACATCCTTAAGTACTTTGAGAATGTACTGAAAAGCCACAGGGTCCTTGGAGGAGAGTTTATCACAGCACTGTGAATATTCCTCTTGTAGGTCTACTGGAACCAGATCCATCAGAGCCAAGAGCTGTCGACATAACATTACATCCTGCATTCTGGAATCTGTACACCTGAAGGAGTAAGAATAAAAAGATATTGGCATCTTGGTGAGTACAAGGTTCTGTAATATTGCTGGTTTAGGTAAAAGATGTGTAGAGGAAGGACATCAATAGTACCTAAATTCTGCCATGGAAGAAACAGACATGTTGGTCCACAAAACTGTGTTGACTTCTTGAAGCTGTTGTGCCCTCTCCATCCACTCTCCCAGTATCACATGGGATGATGACAGAACAGGAAGGCCACTCGCATCCCACTGGCTTGTCTTGCTGCTGCTAGTTAGAATTTCAAAGAGGCACTTTGAGAAAATTGCTCGATTCAAAATACCTGGGCCCTAAATTAAAAGATTAAGAGATATGTAGTGTTAATAGCATGTCGTCACTTATTTTAAGTTACACAAAGGTAAGCTTTATGAAAGGCTTTTAACCAAAACTACAAGATAATTGCTCACTTCAGCAAAACTATTAGAAAAAAATAAAATGGTGGAGCATCTCCAGATTTTCACATGCACACAGCCGATGCTCATGTACACCTCTATCAGCTAACAAATGTTGGGAGTTGAACAAGACAAGTCTATACTAGAGTTTTAAAACATAGAATCATAGAATACTAGGGTTGGAAGGGACCTCAAGAGGCCATCTAGTCCAGCTCCCTGCTCAAAGCAGGACCAATCCCCAGGTAGATTTTTGCCCTAGATCCCTAAATGGCCCCCTCAGGGATTGAACTCACAACCCTGGGTTTAGCAGGCCAATGCTCAAACCATTAAACTATCCCTCTCCCACCACAGCTGCCCTTCTGAACAGATGGCCTGGCCACACTGACTCATGGCCCCCCTTTGTGAAGGCCTCGGAGGGTGCCAGAGCTGGCGCTGCATGCCAGGTGCAAGCTCCTTGGCAAGGCACAAATGAGAGAGTCCTGCACATTGTGCTCTCGACCGGCTACCAGCTGAATTCTGGGTAACAGGGCTTTAACACAGCTCCTTTTTGCCTGGGAATTACCCTGGTTTATTGTCTAGGTGCTCAAAGTCCAATGGTGCATCTCAGTCTGGGGATATAGGGCCTTTCCCCCAGTTGATAACACTTAAACATAGCCTGTTCTCTATTTTATAGCTCTTGCAGAGTTTTTGCTTGAAGCCCGTGACCAGGGTGAAAGTCCCTTGATGGAAGGGGCAACTATTCACACACAACTATATACACGAAGAACTATATATACTACCTACAATAACTACATAATATACTACCAAAAAAACCCCCAAAAAACCTATGTACACGGTGCACACAAACCTAGCATGGAATGGATGTGAGCAAGCACTCAAAAAAGAATACAACCTGTTGCTGAGTAATAAATAATAATTGGAGATATACCAATCTCCTAGAACTAGAAGGGACCTTGACAGGACATCAAGTCCAGCCCCCTGCCTTCACTAGCAGGAGCAATTTTTGCCCCAGATCCCACCTCTGCCACCATATCATAAGCCTAACTCCCAAATCTGGACCTTAGCGTCCAAAAATCTGGGTGCCTAGCATGAACCCTTCTAAGCTTAATTACCAGCTTAGCTTTGATCTCGCTGCCACCATCCAAAAATTCCAGGGTTTTGGCCCCCTCTGGTCTCCCCAAAACCTTACTGCAGGGACCCGAGACTCAGAGACCTGAGTCTCACAACAAAGAAATAACCCACTTCCTTCCCTCTCTCTCCCCCAGACTTCCTCTCTGGGCTAAACCTGGAGTACTGATGCAATCTCTTTTACATCACAATACCAAGAAGCATGTCTCCTCTATTCCACAAAGAGACAAACCCAATACAAGGAAACAGAAATGATTCTCTTCTCTCCCCTCCACCAATTCCCTGGTGCTGCAGAGCTACCTCCGTAGATCTAACACAAAGAAATTCCCTCCCTTCGTCCTTTAGCCTATCCAGAGAGAAAAACTCAACAAGTCTTAAAAAGAAAATTTATATAAAAGAAAGAAAAAGACATGAACATAATCTCTGTATCAAGTGACAATACAGGGCTATTGCTTATAAGAAAAATATGAATAAACAGTCTGATTCAAAAAAGATATCCAATTTGAAACATTCCAGCAAACTACACACATGTAAATACAAACAAAACAACATAAAAGCCTATATTGTTTTTCTACCTGTACTTACAATTTGGAAACAGAAGATTAGAAGATAGAAAGAACCTTCTCATAGCTGAGAGACAGGCAAAAGACTCAGACCCCAAAAATTCCCTCCCTGACTTGGAAAAATGCGGTTTCCTGATTGGTCCTCTGGTCAGGTGTTTGGTTCCCTTTGTTAACCCTTTACAGGTAAAAGAAACATTAACCCTTAGCTATCTATATATGACAGGCCCCCTCAAGGATTGAACTCACGACCCTGGGTTTAGCAGGCCAATGCTCAAACCACTGAGTAGATCTATATAGCTCATTATGGAGCTGTTAGCTTGCAAAGAATACGAAAAATTAGATGACTCAAAGGTCATCCAATGCCAACAGGTAGACCGAAGCCCAATCATCTCACAGTCCTAGTAAGGAGTGAGACCACGGGCCCCTAGTTGGGAAAAACTTTTACTTTATGTATCAAGAGGACTAAGATGAAATTTGAAAGCCTCCCCAGTTTCCTTAACTAAAGCTGCTCAATCACTATTCTTTTCATAATGCTGCAGGAAAAGGAAAAATCACATTATTTGACTAATCTTAGAATACTTCAGGTACAGAACTGGAAAACAAGATGTTTATTTCTAAAATTTCTTAGCAAAACTATTTTAAAATAGACACTTTATCTTAGTCTAGCTATCCAATTTTGTCACAACACACAAACCTTCATAAAACGGTACATAGGAGATTTAGGCATTTTCTTTTCCTCTGCACCAGGTAGCGGCTTCCAGGTTAACCAGTACTCCGGATCTGTGGTTACAGTACTGTGCCAGAAGAACTCTAATATGCTACTGACCAGTTCTGACCACAGAAGAGACATTTCTTCATGGGATACCTAAAAGTGAGAGAGAAAAAAAAACTCAAGTCTCCTAAAATAATTTACTGGCAGCGCAAGAAAATTATTATGCTTGAAATGAGAAAAAACACTGAATAGAATGTGTGAGAGAAATTCTTTTCTGATGGAGATATTATCACCTTTAGTCTTCTTTAGCATCACAGAGTATGGTTTACATCACCTCTGAAAAAAACTATACTCCCACACAATAGCTTCCCACCAGGGGTCTGTGCCCAGCCGCAGCTTCCATTCTCTCCCTTCCCTGCATGGACGCACGCACGCACGCTCGCACACACACACACACACACACACTGTTGTGAGGTATAACTTCACAGGCCAAGTTTTTCAAACATAGCCTCTGTTCTGTGACTGTGCAACTTTGCACAATGGTGCGCAGAGTTCCACACGCCCAGAGAACAGATAAAGCCCTTTGACAATCTGGCCAAAAGTACTTGTTGAGAACTTGTTGATGTATTGAAGCCCATGGGAGCTACATGCTCATGTCACTGTTAAATTCTAACCGGCCAGAAGTGCTATAATCTATTTACCTACTATGTAGGCAATATGACACACACGAAACTAGGCCACACAATGTTATTCCAGACTGCAGGATTTGGCAAAAAATGTTTTATATTATATATACACATTAGTCATAGAAATGAAGACAAGAGTTTTAGACTGATCTATCTACAAAGCAAAACCATTACATATTGTCTTAATTTAAGTGGGCTACAATAAGTCAACTGGTTGATTGGTTTCCTTGAACGGTGTATCGTACCAATTAATGGGAACAGTACCATACAGATGTACAGATTTTAATGCTAGACCTGAGATTGTTTATAGGTCTCCTATTATATTGCTTTTGTGCTCATAACTTTTATTTGGCCTACCATTTCCCCCAAGTAATAAGATGTGTTGGAACTATTACTGTTGTAAACCTGTGAACTAGACACAGAAAGCATACTAGTATGTTACAGATATTAACGCTCATTCATGGAATTTTGAACACAAACTTCTGCAAGCCTAAATTAAACTAAAACTTGTTCTTACCTTATTGTGATGTAACAAGTGCCACAGTCCACACAGATGTTGAGAGGCAGCTGGCGTCAGTTTAAGGCAAAAAGCTACATACTGACTTAGCTCCGAACACATACGCACCTGTTGACTGCTGTTCTCCCTGTAGCTGAAGAAAAAACTATCAACAAAAAACTATGCTACATAGTATGCAACTTGAATGCACAATTGAACGAGAAAAAGTAATGTCTTGACTGTAGCAAAGAGGTGTGAAACAGGATATTCCTGGGATCAAAATCAATTATGTGACACTTTTTCAATGAGACCATAAACAAGTCATTTAGAGGCAATTTCACCCCTTCTCATTTTACTGTTCTTTTATAAAAACATGACTTTCACTGAAATCCTGACACTGTTTTGAGTGCACCAGATTTTTTTAAAGCTCCATTACGGAAGCTACTCTATAAACCTCATTTTCTCGGCAATGCAATAATGCAGAGTTGCTTTCTTCTAAGAACTGGTAATTAGTCATAAATCACACCTATATTTAGCCACTTGAAACAATGAAAATATTTACTGTATATACTCGTTCATAAGCTGAATTTTTTTAGTAAAAAAAAGGGTAGCACCAGAGAAGGGAGTCAGCTTATGAACAGGCATAGAGAGGGAGAGGTGGGACACAGCCCCTCCCCCCAACAGAGGGAGCAAGGAGAGGCCGCACAGCCAGCAGAGCCAGAAGGGAAGAGGTGGGGCCAGAGTCTCTCCGCACCTGGCCATGCTGCTCTCCCCCCAGCCTCTGAAGCGGCTGCAGCTCCGGGGCTGGCAGGCTGCAGCTGTGCCACTCGGCCTTGCCCCTCAGAGCAGACTGTGGTCGCCCGGCCCAGCCTGCTGGAACATGCTGCGGCCGCGCCGTCCAGTCTACCAGAGCAGCTCCAGTCAGGCCAGTGACATCCATTCCTGGCCCTCCCCAGATAAGGTGGGAAGGGATGGGATGGGGAGAGTGTGGGGGTCCCGGGCTAGGGGTGAGGTCATGTGGAGGGTGGTCAGAGGGGTTACTTTCCTGACTCCCAGCTTCTCCCCCACCCCAAAATTTCCCCATCAGCTGCTTTACCGGCCCATCAGGGTAAGCAGCTGGCACACCGGGACACTCTGTTTACTTAGGATTACATCTGTGCCTGTGGAGGCTCGAGATAAACAAACCATCTCAGTCCACAAGCGGCTTATCCTGATGGCCCAGGAGCCAAAGTTTGCTGACCCCTGAATTATAGGGTCAGCTTATGAACAGGTTATAAAAATTTTCCATTTTTACTTATCCATCTTGTGGGGGGTCAGCTTATAAATGAACTGGCTTATGATCAAGTATATGGGGTAATTTAATTCAAATGGCCAACTGTGTGTGTACATTTTACTTCTTTTTTTTTCCTATATTCTGTTTGCACAAATTGCACTTGTAAATACGTCCCTTTTGATGATGCTCATTGTGTTGTGTAGATCTCTTGCTTCTCAAGCTCTTATTGAACTTTTTACAGGAGCTCAAGAATACGACCATGAAGTCTTGACAGAGGACTGAGAATTAAAGGACTAACAAACAGGCTTAGAAAAAAAAATTACTTCCTAGTAAAACCATGGGCTTTCTTCTGGTGCTATCATAATCCATTCTACCGTTAAAGATATTTCTTTTTATAGTCTAAATATATTATTCCAGGTGGCTTGAACAGCAGAGTTATGCTATGCCTACATTGCAACTGAGGGGGTGATTCACCTGCTCGCAAACACATACTTTCGCCAGCTCTCATCAAGCTAGTGCAAAAGTAAATAGCAGTGTAGCTGTAGTGGAGGCACAGCTGAACTGTGCCTAGTACAAACCTGCCTGAAACCAGTGGGTATGTACTTGGCACTGCTCAGCCATGCCTCTGTTGCTATTACCAGTGCTACCACAGCTATGCTGCTATTTATATTGGTGCTAACTCAATGACAGTGAGCATGAATGTGTGCACCGGAGCAGAGAATCGCCCCTCCCACCTGGCCCCAGCTGATAATGTAGCCGTAGCTTTAGTATAATCACTTCAATAAAAATCCCATGTCTGCCCAAGAGCTGATGGCACGAAAGCTAGAAAATACTCAAGTTTAAACAATTTCTTAGACATTTCACTTTGGTTTTATGTCCTAAGCAGGGCCGATGCTACCATTAAAGCGAACTAGGCAGTTACCTAGGGCGCCAAGATTTGGGGGCACCAAAAAGCGGTGCCCCCAATTTTTATTTATTTATTTATTTTTAGAGTGGTTCCTCCCCGAGCGCATGGTTGCTGCTCCATTTTTCCCGCCTCCCAGGCTTGCAGCGCCTATCAGCTGTTTGGCACCGCAAGCCTGGGAGGGGAGGAGAATTAGAGCGGGTGCGGCGTGCTCGGGGAGGATGCGGAGCAGAGGTGATCTGGGATGGGGAGGTGTTGCACGTCTCCCAGGGTGGCACAGGGGAGAAGCTGCCACGGGGTGGGGGTGGGGGGCAGCTCAGGGCAGGGGGAGCTGCCACGGGGGGAGGGAAGGCGCAAGGTGGGAGTTTCCACCTAGGGTGCGAAACTTCCTTGCATCGGCCTGGTCCCAGAATGTGGTTTTGATATAGATAAGAATGATATATGTTTCACCTGTAAGCAAAGATAGTAGCGCACTGATCCTCGTAACTTGACAACAGATTCTAAATTTAATTTAAAAAAAAAGACTGCAGCTTCCCCCACCTTCTTAGACAGCCTTAGTTACACAATCTGCTGTCAGTTGTACTGCCAGCACTGCCAAAACTCCATTGCAGGCCACAGCTGAATCCTGCTACAGAGCTGGATTAATGAAGCAGAGTCAACTGACTGGGACAGTGTCTTCAGTTGAATTCTTCTCGATGCCAAGCTTAACTCTCCTGCTTTCAGTGTGAACATTGTAAATTCACAAACGTCCTTAATTCACCTGTTAATGGGGGATAAAAGCACATGAAGCACATAAACACTTATTTATCATTAACACTCCAAGCAGCAAATCTGAAAGGAACTGCTCGTTCACACAGATACAAATGAGAAAGAAAAATTCTAGATGAAATAAAACATAAGATAGATGTTTTGAAACTGTGCTTCTAACTGTACTTGACTGTCACATATAGGCAAATTATTTACTGGATTACATCTTCTAAATGATTACTCTGAGACCAGACCCTTGGCTCGCAGCAAGTGCTTTCTTTATTTCCCATCCAGTGGCAGCAGTTTTCAGACAACAGATTTCGTCCTGCCATCGGTTTCCCAAAGGCAGATCTCATCTCTAGGATGTTGATGCTTGCAAGTTTCTTTCACTGAGAGGAACAGACTCCACCCCAGTACCTGCAATGTAAAAAAAAAAAAAAAAAAAAAAAAAAAAAAAAAAATCCAAAAACAAAAAACAAAAAAAAAACCCCAAGAAAAGATATTTAAACAATCAATAGTTTTGTTTCAAAGGTTATAATGACATAATGAACATGATCAATGGCCCACTAACATTGTGCTCATGCTTTCTAAATCAGAGTACTTACACATGCAAATAGTGTGCAACTTTATGCACAATTTAACACCAATTCTTAATGCTTCATCTCCTTTATGTTTTCAATCCAACATTACAAAGATGGGTATGTTGAGGTAACTGGTCAATGGATTAGTATTTAAGATTCGCTTTGTGTAAATTGGAAAAGACAAATAAAATTACTAAAATGATGTGAAAATTAACACGTTCATCTCTCGCTGATCATCAGGCATGTACTACGTGTTAACAATTGTATGACAGTGTGTTTACAAAGACATACCTGGAACCATCTATGCTGTATTGACATTAACTAGTTTATATTGTTAAGTCTTTCTACATCCTGCTTTGAAAATGTACCGCAGTGCTTTTCATATTAGCTCATTCCAATAATGCATTAGCTGCTTAGGGAAGTTTGGAAGGATGGACGCTCCTTCCCCAAGCAATTGAATACTAGTCAATCGAATGCAGAATATGCCTCATAATTTAACAACTGAAGAGATAGCATCACCTGTTCAGTGGTTAGTGCTGCCATCTCTCTCTAAAGAAGCGAGGTGGGGAACACTGCAGAAGGCTGAAGGCAATTTTAAACGGCAGCTCTCTAAATCAGGGTTTCTTAAATTGGGTTGTCAGAAAGTGTCAAAGGAGGCTCAGTGAGGGGGAGGGAGGGCAGGGCAGGAAAGGCTATCACCAGCGGCGAGAAGCAGAGCACCACGGCTGGAAGCTGGTGGAGTAGAGCGGGCTGGGGCTGGGCTGCTCCACTTCCTGCCGCTGCTGGTGAGTAGTGGTGGGGGGAGGAGGATCCCTTCCCCCAAGCTCCCTCCCCCAAATGACAAGGCCGGGGCCAGGGCGAGGGAAGCAGAGCAGACTGCTCCCAGCTCCCCACTAATCCCCCCAGGCCACTCTGGGCCTGTGGGGCCCCCAAAAGTGGCCCCCCACAGTTCCTGCCTCCTAGACCCAGGAGGGAAGCCGGGGGGCTGCGTAGGGCACCCAAATGGTTAGGGATCGCCCTGCGCAGGGTCAGCTCCTGCAGCTCCAGTACCTGGGGCTGGCTGGACTCAGCTTCCCGCTCCAGGCACTATAATCTGGTGCATGGGATCCCAGTGCTGCTCAGGATTGGCCCAGTTGCCCCTTCATCATTCTGACAAGGGGCCAGACAGCCCAAATTTAGGCGGTGGTGCTGCAACCCTATACGCCAACTTGCAATGTCACTTTCACAAATTTGGCCTAGCCCCCGTCACAAGGGCTGGGCCAACCTGAGCAGTGCTGTGATCCTGGAAGTCACAACACCTGCAGTGGAGAGCCAAGCCCAGCCAGGCCCAGGTGATAGGCGCAGCAAAAGCCACCAATCTGGTATACAGAGACTATTTATTTAATACTTATTTACTTCTTATTACATTACTGTGTATATTATGTATTGTGATTAAGAAATATTTGGTAAACCACGTTTTTTGTACTAAAGATAGTTACAGGGTCACAACAGACCATCAAAGTTTACAAGGCCTGAACCAAAAAAAGATTGAGAGCCACTGCAGGAATCCTGATCATTGAGTACTATCAGTGTGAACAGTTTGGGTATATGACCCATTCAAGGGAAGTGAGGGTGAGGCAGAAGTTAGACTGAATGAAGGCTGTCAAGTAGGAACCAGGGGTAAATTTTTAAAATTATTTTTTAAAAGTACCCAACTTTCAAATCCCACTTTCAAACATGATGTTGGCCCCAAGCCCCAAATTTTTAGAAGTATTTAGGCATTATGTTGTAATGTATAACTTATTTGAAAGCCTAAGTCTCATTTTCAAAAGGAATTTAGGTGCCTAATTCAGTTACAAGTGGCACAGAGGAGCACAGCAGTGCCTAACTACCTTTAAAAATCTGGGCCCAAGAGCCAGATTGTAAACCTAAAGATATAGAGAGATGACTACCGGGATTGAAATCAATGGGAGTTAGACACACTAGGTACTTCTGAAAATTCCATCAAGCACCTACTTGAATCTTTAGGTGCCTTCGTGCCTAAATACCTTCTTGCCTTTTGAAAGCTAAGACCTACTGACTTTCAGTAAAGTTAGGCTCCTAAGTGCCTATATCACTTCTGAAAAGGTGATTTAGGTTTACTTTTTAAGTTAATTCTTTCAGCAGTTTACTCTTTTATAGAAGGCCTGGAGGTAAAACTGTCAACTAGGCCAAACTAAAATCTACCAACAATGATTTGGTTTGAAAAGGCATGGTGCAGTTCACACTGGGGGTGTACCTCCCTTGTTCTGCCTAGTTTGAAATTCACAAATATCCAGGACTACTTTACAGCAGAAATATCTCCATACTCATGCAACACCCTAAGCTGTTTGTTGAAGAACTGCTTCTCTGGACAACCCATCAAATATGTTGTTACTAATTTAGACAGCTGATACATTTCAGAAAGAAATTCGTATTAAAAAAATGTTAAAATTAGCATTAGTCATTCTTATGAATCCAGGGAAATCAGTGTGCCTGTTCATTGGCGTGGGAAATGAGTATAATAGTACAAGACCCCTAAAGAGATTTGCTGAGAGCCTTAAGGAATGTTTGTGATGTACTTCAACATCCTTGAAAGCAAGGTGCTATAGTTGTCCAAAACATTCTGTTACAAATGGAATAATGTACCTTGAAAGGAAGAGGTCTCCCAAGAGACATCTGCAGTTTCTTTACACCAATAGAAATACCAGCAGGACTGGCCAAACAGCTCTGAATCTGCTGTGAAACAGACTGAATTTCCTTGGAAGCCCTTCAAGCAGAAAGGAAATAAGTTTTCAAAAAGTCCAAGAGGGTAAAAGCAAAAAGACATGCAACAAGAAACTTCCATTTTTTGGTGGAGTATAGGAGAAAAAAGTGTGCTGGAGAAAATTACATATAGGCACATCTTCACTGAGGATGGGGCCAATGCTAAGAAACGTCAGAAGTTCTAAAACAAACTCATTCAGCTAATACAGTTGTGCTTGCAGTGAGAGTGGAACAGAACAAACATCAATACCTGTTCTTACAGAGTAAATGAATCTTATCAGTTTTGGCTGGTGTATTTTAAAAAGAACGCTAAAGTAACTGTTTAATATGGCCACAATGTAGCAAAGGGGTCCTGGGAGGGAGAAGGGGGCACTCTTCCAATTAGTTGCATTATGCATGAGCTAAACAACCTACTTGTGCTGCTCGTGTCCAGTCAGCATCTGAGGAATTCTGTTGATTAAATGCTTCACAACCCAGTGCCAGTGAAGCGATAGGAGTGCCAAGCCTGGAGAATCCACCGTCAGAGTGTCAGATGCTGCCCAAAACCGGTCACGCCACAGCAAGCAGTAGAAGATCTATAGGCAAATCAGGAAGGTTATAGCCTTCCCATCTCTGAAGCCTGGCATATTACAGTACATCTTGCATTGTAGTTGGGGCACTGATGTTCCTCACTCTGCTGCTCTCATAATTAGACAGTATTATGTTTTAAATCAAGAGATTTGTCCTCCACTGGTTTACCTACGTGTTCTAAAAATATTAGCAACTGTAGACTCCATTGTTAACTGATCCCCATCAGTGTATGAAACAGAGCACAAAGCAAGACGGACCTCCTTCAAGGATTTTACAATCTAAATTAGATATGGACAATACAATTCAGACAACACACCAAATGAAGAAGGTATAGCTTTAAAGCAGCAAAGTTATTGCTGGAGATTACCTTTAAAAGGTTTTGTTGCAAGAGGCTTTAAAACAGAATCTAGATGGAGGGGGAAACTGTTTCGTACATTATGGGAGAAGGAATTCCAAGTATACAAAGTGGCATGGAAAAAGGAGAGGGCAAGAAAGAGTGAAAGACACAAAGGCTATGTTAAAGGGCTATGTTAAAAGGGAGGTTGGGGGTGTTAAGTAAGTAGAAATGAGAGCAGAGATGTAAGAAGAAATAGACTTGTTCAGGTATGAGGGGATGAGAAAACTGAACTTGATGTAGAAAGTGAGAAGAAGCCAGTGAAGGGATTTGACGAGTGGCATGATCTATGTGGTGGGAAATTTTAACAAAAGCATTTTGAATTGTTTGAGGTGAAGGGAAGAGTTGATATAAAAGGAAGTAATGAAAGTATGTTGAAAACCTACATGTTATCTTAGAACAGTGGTGTTTAACCTATGGTCTGCAGATCCCTAGGAGTCCGCAGACTATGCTTACGAATTCCAAAGGTGTCTGCACATCCATTTGAAAATTTTTAGGGGTCCGCAAATGAAAAAAGGTTGAAAACCACTGTTTTAGAATAAAGAGTGGTGGATAATGGACACAACAGTTTACTATAAATTTGCAGATTGGCGTAACCTGTTACACATGACACCATACAAATGATCACATTCAACATTCTAACCACAACCCTGCCGTTTATTTCAGAGTCCACGGGACTAAAAATGGAGAAGCTCCTCCAGAATTCTGGATCATAAATAACTGTAGTAAGAGCAATTTAAAAACTCGACTCACCTCATGCACACTGTCATCTGTTAAGGTCACTTGAGATGACTTCACCCAGTGTAACATAAAGGCATCCCAAAGTTCAAAGAAAGCGGCAAGATTGGCCACAATAGCATGTGGAAGAGAGTTATAACTCCCTGGATCTTGATTTAAAGATTAGAACAAAAAAAAAAAAAAAAGAGGGGTAAAAGTTATAATATTCCATCTACACAAAGTAACACAGAAGAGTTAATCTCTGGCCACCATATCTCTCGATTACTGCCGTCACTGTTTGAAAACTTCAGTTTTTACTTGTGTAACTACGTATTTCCTCAGTATCTGCAGCATTCCCTATCACTTCTAAGTAGGTAGGATAGGGAATACTGCAAATATGGAGGCAACATAGGTCAGTCAACTAAAGGCAATTGTGAAGTGAAAGTCATGTTGTGACCGACTTTCTTCTGAGGCGGAATTCAAACTGTAAACTGATAAAATTGCAGGACTGAAACTAAGCTTTTCCTGAGATAAAAAAATCCACTAGCCACAGATCCCATCTCTTTCCCTTTATTACATGCAGTTTAATTTCTTCTCTGCTCGGGGAGTTAAGTATGGCCAGTGAGATCATGTGCCACTAGCAGTGAAACAGTTTATGTGTATGTTACACTGGGAAAGTTCAGAAAGAGGAATTCTTATACCATGACAAGAAATAAATTGTCAATTGGGAAAGTGACAGCATCACAGAGCAAAAAGGTAAGACCTAGCAGATTAGCTACACAGACCCTTCTCTCTTTTCATTTGTCATTCTACTTCTCATCTGGCCATCAAGTCAACTTATTGCAGTTTCTCAGTGATCCAGAAGGACAATGATCTTTAGACCACAGAACATATGTAAGCTTTGATATTTAGTCAGTTTTTGCCCATGCATTCTCTGGAAAAGCACAAACAAAACTAAACCTGCTCAATGCAGTTGGCTCAGCAAAAATACAGAATACATGATTAAAAATCCAGCTGGCAGAGTAAATGCCAATCTTTACTAACCCAAGTTTACAAAATGATGCTGTATTTAATAAAATAATTTTAATATTAACTTAATATCAACAATACTAGTGCCAAAAAGTTGCTATACGAGACACTGATTGGTGTTTGTCATCAAGTCTTCCCACTTAAACTACAAATGCACATTGCTCCTGTTGCAAACCAAAAGGAAGTGGAAAGTCTGAAGAAGCTTTACTCCTCTCCAATTTCCACTAAACACCCTTTTTATAGCAGTTACCAATAAAGGCATGCAATGTCACTCTCTCTACACATATACATATTTGTTTAGGAGAGAGAAATTATCCACACATACTCTACTCTACTAGAGGGGCGAACTTACTCTACTAGAGTAATATTTTATCTTGCTATAGCTCTAGTCTGCATGCGTTACATAAATGTATACAACCTTCACACATACAATGGGCAGTATAAAATCATGCTTGGGGTAACTGAGCTTTTGAAACTGAATCTTTTCTTATTCATTAAACATATTATGCAGTAAAAGAAACAATGAGATCATCAGTCCTACCTTTATGGAACTCTAGAGACATTCTTAAGGCACTAGTTCTCAACTTTTTGCTAGTAATCAAGTTCTTCTCAATATAGTTCCTTTTTTCCCGGTCAAGAAATAATATTGCCCTGAATTAAAAACAACATAAAGGTGTTAGGAAAAGTCGGACATGACCAGCTGAAAAGCCTCTATACCATATTAGGGAGGGTAGAGCATATTAGGAGATTTGATATCTCAGTACTAACTATCTGAAGCGAGAATCAAAAGTCTGAACAGTGACATGTCAGATAGCTTAAATCTGGCCTGCAAAGGATGTTTAATTGAAATTTCAATTTTTAGACTTTCCTGGAACACAAAAAAATATTTTTCTGTCTATTCACAAAGGAAAAGGTACTCCGCAATTATGCTGCAGAATCCATGCAACTATAGGTGAGTATGTGGGAAGTTAGCATTTGCCAGGTGGCAAGAACCATCTTTTTACTCTGAACTCAGTTTTACTTTATAACTTGCCCATTCACCCCCTTTTATTTAAAATGAAGAGCAATAGGGGAAAGGGAGCCTAGTTGCTTTCTTCCCTACAAAAAGTTGTTTTGAGTCTGAAGTCAGTAGCATTACAGAACCACTTTTATGCTTTCTGCTTCTCCTCCTGGTTCTATTTTTTGGGGGGGAGTGTTCCAGAACAACTGCTGCTAAACTACCACGTGCTCTTCCCCTATGCCATCAGCAGAGGGGCAGTCTCCAGCCTGTCTGTAACCCAAGAGCAAAAGCAGGAGCTGAAGATTTAGATTTTCAAATGTTACAGCCAAAAAACCCAAGCCTAGCATTTTAGACCTTATCTGTCAAAATTTAAGCAAAACGCTCACGAGGAACATTGGCAATAATCACAACAGCATTGGCTAGAATCACAATGTTAACTTCACAAGCCACCAGGCTTCCCCTCTCCATTTTTCTTAACCCACCGGTTTGCTACAGACATCAGAAGGACAAAAAGCTGATCTGTGTGTTCCACTTCTGTGTCAAAGTTCATTGAATTTCTAATGATATTCAAAAACTGCATATTCCATCTTGGATCCAGTGGCATCACTTGTTCATCTGGTAAGGCAAGCAGTTACAGAGAAAGACAGTGTTTTGCCAAATAAAAATAGTATTGCTTTTCTTTCTCCACCCCTCCAAGAAATAATTACGGATTTCCATAAATGTAATGAGAGAGACCACTAGCAGAACTGGGGTATCACCAACTGCAATGGACAATTTCAGCATGCAAATAAGTCTCATGAGGTCAGCTATTCTTTCAACTATTTATTAATTTTGGGGATGGGATAATCTCCAGTGCAGCCATGTGAGAGGAAGAGAGGTACAGCGGGAAAGCCCCTTCCCACAGAGTACCCACGTGGAAGGCAGCAGTAATTTGACTGTAGGCCGTGGAAACACAGTGATAAGTGCGAGGTGGTCACTGGTTAGGGCACCAGGAGGGCACTTCAGATACAGGTTCAGTTCCCTAATTCACCACAGACTTCCTGTGTGACCTTGGGCAAGTCACAGTGTCTGTGCCCCAGTCCCCATCTACACACTAGGGATAACAGCAATTTCCAAAGCTCCAGAAAGTTTCTGCCATCCCAACAGGCAGGTCTTACTACGGCATAATACTCCTGAGGAGGTGCACTTTCCGGCCTCGTCCTGCACAGCTCTAGATTAAAGCCGTATCTTTATCATTCTTTTGAAATCTATCCATTCCTTTGTGAATTTCTGTAAATGCCAAATGTTAACCTGAGATACAAGGTGGGTGACGGAATATCTTTTATTGGACCAACTTCTGTTGGTGAGAGAGACAAGCTTTCGAGCCACACAGAGCTCTTCTTCAGGTGTGGGAAAGGTACTCGGAGCATCACAGCTAAACACAAGGTGAGTAGACTGTTTAGCATAGGTAAGTAGCACATATTCTAGAGGACCATTCAAGGTGGAGTGGCCTATTACCCTAACATAGTAACCATGTTTTTCAACATTACCTACTTCTAACCAAGAGAATGGTACAAGAGTAGCACTCTCCATGGTGCCACATGTGTACTGTATAACCACTTTCAAAATATTTCAGAAGGAACCACACTCCAATTTAAGGCTAATTCCAGTGAACTTCACAATATTTTGCATATCACCAATCCACCGAACTTGCAAGTTCCACTTTCAGAATCATAATGCGTAACTATTTTTGTTAAGCAGTTAAGCTGTGACACATTCAGAACGCAATCTTCCTGCAGTCTTCACTCCTTTAAAGAAAAACAGGAAGCACAAATGACTGGGGGGATGGGTGGGAAAAGGAGGAGGAGGAAGCAAAGGTACCTGTCATGTTTGGCTGTAGCAACTTGATCACATTACTGATTGCAGCAGAGTGAGGACTGGAGTAGAAACTATTCAGCGATGCAGCACCAGCTTCTAGCTGAGCGCGCACTGAATCTGTAGGTGAGAATAATAGTTAGGAGTGTTTAGATTTGAAGGTACAAAGCACAGTCAGTCAACAAAAATACTCAAGATGTGCCAGCCAAAATCTCCTCTGCCCAGTTAAGGGTTGCCCTCTTTCTACACTAACTGCAGATAGCAGATCAGTCTTTCAGAAGGCCCGTAACAGTGTGCACTGCAACAATCTGATCTCAATCGGCTTCAGATTGCTTAGTCTTGATTGTCAAACAGATAAAGCAGTGTACAACACAAGAAATTGACACATGGGAATTTCCATTTACTGCTACGATTTTTAGGGTCTGGTTTTCAAAAGTCACTGCAAGTGACGTATCTAACTCCCATGGATTTATTTATTATCTATCACTGATGTTTTCTACAGAATCTAACTTTCAGTCAAATAATTTTCTAGACATTTGCAATATTTTCTGGTTACAATTTCAGATTATAAAAATTTTATTAAGATCTTAAAAAAAAAAGAGTGAACGATACAGAGTTTAAGCACAGAAGTTTCTGGTTATCAGGGAATAACATACAGATTATCAAGGGTGCAAAGTTTGGTTAAGATCGGGTGGCATAAGGAATACATAATCTGTAATATCCCCGATTGGGGGTAAAAGGTTGATGGATCAAACTACAGACATTGAGATATGAGGGTATGAAGTTCATAAAGTGGCTATGTTCAGATGTGGAGTATAATGAGTGGATATGATGATGAGGATGGATTGACCCTCTAACACACACATGGTTGTCTGGAGAAAAATAATAGCATTGAGAGTGTGAATCCTATCCATTGCAATGTGATATTAATGAATATTGGGATTTTCAAAGGATCTTAAGGGAGTTAGATACTCAAATCCTATTGAGCATTTAATTCCCTTCAACTGGGATTTTCAAAGGAGCCTAAGTCTTTATTTATGATGATCATTTAAATGCCAGCATTGTGAACTATTACACTGGTGATAGTCTTTCCAAGCACGCACAGTTATGCAGTTTTCCCCTGTGGCTGTATGTTCCATTCATGTGAAAGGATGTCCCAAACAAATAAGGCTGCAAGGTTTAAATACCCAAATACTCTAGAATAATTTGTTTAAATCTAGGAGGGGTTGGCCACATACTAGCATTCTCAGTCTCAGGTGGCTTCTGCAGGCAAGTGACACAGCTTTCTTGTTGCTAGAAACCTCTCAATTATCTGTTTCAATTAAGCAAATGTAACAAATTAATTTACAAAAAGCATTTCCAAGCCTAGGTAATTAAACTGGTCTATCAAATATTTATTACTTTTTGGTCTGCCTCCTTCCCATCTAACACTCACTATTTTGAGTGGTTACACATCACACAATCTCAGGAAAACCCCAGTTTCGCAGAGTTTTTCTGGCTGTCCTGCTAATTTATTTAAGACTAGTAATCTGTAAACATAATTGCATCATTGTAGAGTTTTTACTGCTGCTGTGAAGGAAAAACAATGGAGAGAATTAAATCAGTCTGTGGTAAGTATAATAATTAAGAATAATACCTACCAAGCACTTGTGCTAGATTCTTGGTTAAGTGATTAAGCCATTTAACTCTCAACAACCAATCCTGATTGGATGCCTTTTCTATGAACAATTCAACAGAAGTAGATAGGACTTCAATTTCATCTGTCCAATAGGCATCCATCTGAACCGTACTGAAACGGAGACTCTCTGAATTAGTGGATTGCATAACTTTCTGCAAATCTTGCAGCGTAAGTGGTAGTGTTCTGAAATGAATGAAAATAATTAAGGATAAATAAGTGAAGACTAGAAAAAACCCTTTGTAATTCCAAAATGAGTCAATTCTCAAAGTCAAATTACTGATAATTACTATGTAAAGTATCATCAAATAAGCTGCACAATTTATGTGAACAGTCATTTTTGCCCCAAGTGGGTAACTATTTGAAAATATCCTTATTTTCCAAATTCACGTAGCTTTTGTTTTTAGAAGAAGCTTATTTGGATTTTTAAATCTGCTTTCTCATTTCTAACCAAGTTTAAGATGTCTACTACCAGCAACTCAGTATTAAGGTTACTTCATACACACACATGACAAAGCATGGAGCTTTACAGCTTTACAAATTACGACTGAGTCCCTGCACCAAAAAGAGTCCACAACGTAAGAATACAGGTAAGGATAGGGGGTGGGGGTGAGGGCGCGGGGGAGAAGGAAGAGAGGACACAGGAGAAAAACAATGTTCCTTTCTGATTTTCAGATTAATATTTAATTTCAGTATGAACTTCTATGCCTTGCTCTGCCACTGACTTGTCACATGACACTGTGCCTCAGTGCACCTAAAGATTTGCACAGGAAGGCACCATCCCTGCCTCCGGGAGTTTACAATACAAATGAACTCTAACTGAGGTTTTGCTTCAATGTTGTGAAAGTTTGAAAAATTGGGCATGAAACTGACTAGAGGAGCTCTTTTGTTTGCCCACCACATGCAGGACTCAGATCTGGCAGCTCCATTTGGTAAGGAGCTCAAAATTTGAAGCTACTGGACCAAAATCTCACAAGGAAATGTTCTCAAATATCAATCAATCCTCGTTCTGCCAGTTCAAAGGGAGCATAAGAACCTTTTGTGGTTATTCTGTTTCTGGATGAAACCACAGAGTACAGAGCAGTGCTAGTATATTCAAACCTAAAGTATTAGCCACACAGTTTTGAACTTCAAAGGGTTTGGATCCAAAATGTGTTGGGCCAGTTCTTGATTGGACTTATTTGTGCATCTCCAATGTTGACATTTACTCTATGCTTTAGACCTGTAATGGTCTCCTCCATTCTGACACAGGACGTTTCAACTCTTCATTCAAACCCTCTCTTACAGGCTCTCTTTTCCACTATGCCCAGCAACTAACCTTTCAGAGTAAGAATGTGGGCACTCACCTTCCTAGTGTCAGGATATTCAATGTATTTATTAGACTACTTAAACTGGAAGGTAGATCACTTGGTCAGGACAGAAAAAACTGTGTACACTATTGGATCTTAATTAAATTAATTTGTAGGAAAACTGGGGCAGGGCTGGGGAAGAGAATGAAAAGATACTTAAAATCTAGGATGACTTGCGTTGCCCATTTCTATATAAAATGTATAATTCTGAATATCTGAATCCAGATAAATCAGAACAAAACAAAACATATTGAGAGTTCAGAGTAAATGTAAAAAGTTAGCCATACATCCTTGACAGAAGAGCATTGTGGTGACACCATTTACTGATAGTGGGAACAGTAAACAGAGTGTTAAACCTGTATTATTTGTTGCTCATTCTTTAACCAAAAAGCGTCTCTTGCCCACCTGCTGTTTTTCAGGCTCAGTCTGTTCAGACAATATGCTAGGACCTGTCCGTCACTCTGGACTGTAGAAAGAAGTGAGTCTTCAGCTAGAAACAGACCTGTAGGTAGAGAGTCTGGCCACAATCCCATCGCTAGCAGGGAGTCACCCCAAGTTTCATGGGAAGTCAGAGCTGAAACATGCTTCATTACCAATTCCAGCACAAGCTAAAACAGAAGACATAAAGCAATTCAGATTATGTATTCAATCATGCATTCAGATACTACTACTTAGTTAGGGTTTTAATTAAGAATATACATAATCTTACTTTATTATAGATTTCATACCAAAAGATCCCAAAGCACTTCAACCACAACTGAGACATATGACACTTTGCTGCTCTTAACAGCACATAACAGTGAACAGAAATATAGGAAGCAAATATCACCATATTCAGGTAGAACTTCAGGCTGACAGAACAATTCCTCCAGGCTGTAATTTGGCCAGAGCTACTACCTCTAACTTTTGCTTGAGGAGACACAGAATGTACATAATAAATTAACAGACCTCATCTTTAACCCTCATCTTAAGAGACAATGATTCACACTACAGAAGTGGAGTAAGGAGGCTAGAACTAGCTGGATTTCCCTGCTGGGGAATTACCTAGCACACATGTTCATATTAAATGCCCATACCTACTGCATGCTCACATGACCTCTACTGCAACCCCAGTTTTAGGGGAATGCCAGTAGGCAGGAACAATGTGTCATGGAAGGCAGAGGTAGCTGAAGTGCACTGTACACTTCAGCCATTGTGTGGCACAGAAAGGCCTCTTGGGAAACCACTGCAGTATGGGTTAAATCAGAGTCTTCCCAGGGGTACTTCAGATTACACTGGGCCAAAGAACCCCCTAGCACCCACAGAATCCAGGAAGTGTAAAAACAGTTTAAAACTACTTTTCTCTGCTCTCCATCAGGCTGCGACTCTTGACAGGAGCAGCTCAAAATTGGGACCTGAAACTCCCAAGAGCACAATGGTCTCCAACAACATGCGAGGGCCCTTCACAGGACAGAGCACTGCTTTCAGAATCACCAACCCTCCTCCTGGCAGCATTCCTTTCTAGGCATTTCGATATTGTTGTCCATTTGTGAAAAAACACAATACAGTTTTAAGGAGAATGAAATATTTACCTTTTGGTTCATCTGGGACTGCTGTGAGCGGACATATACTTCCCAGCAAGCTCTGTAAAAACTCTTCGCTAAACCAAGGCCTCGACGCAACTGTTGTACAATCAGCGTAGCAGCATGAATCAAAGATGACAATGACAACACAGAACCTGAAAAGGCACTGAATATTAATATCAGCCAGCCATTTTTGTAGAACATTCCAGATGCTTTAATTTGCCAACACCCTCCGTTCTGACCATGCTCATCTGCTGAGGGTATATACTATCACTGTATAGTGCCTTGCAGCAGAGCACCCAATATTAATTAATTATGCCTTGCATCACCCCCAGGCAAGATAGCAAATATCCCCATTTTACAAGCGGAGAAAATGAGATCAAGTTAAAGTTAAAGAGAGCATCACTAACTTAAAAATCACTTTTTTCCTGTAAATGATTATAGAAAGACCTAAAATTACAGTCTTTGAAAGAGTACAGAAATGTCTTTTTTCCTAGCTATTCAGCTATTTGGTCCTGCCATGAGGGCAGGGGACTGGACTCGATGACCTCTCGAGGTCCCTTCCAGTCCTAGAGTCTATGAGTAGCACTCTGTACAGTCAGTCAGTCTCCCTTCCTCAGCTATATGGTCACACTCAAGTTTCCCATGGGTCTATTATGCAGCCACATGGAAAAACACTCTTTAAAATGTTATTGTAAAATTACAAAAGCATACCTGCTTTAAATACCAGGCCTAAACTTAAAATCTAGATAATTTTTTTTCAAAAGTTAAGATGGTTGTGTCATTTTAAGACTTCACTGACAAAGGAGATAGATGTGTTGCAGACATGACATACTGGTCATGCAGAAGGAAATTTAAAGGAGTACAAAGGACCAACACACCACTTTAGCCTTTACCATCAGGCTTGAGTGATACAAGAGCCTTGTGCAAGTCTTTTCTACTGTGTTGACTTTCAACCAGAATAAGTTTATTGTCATTCACAATCTACCTTCCCTCCCGGCTAACCCTCCATCCCAATCGGCAGACTCTTGCACAATTCATACCAATGTAAAGACAAATCATAAGTGTGTGCTGGGTTCTCTTGAGCTTTATAATTCACACCTAGTCCTTGAAGAGTAGAAATGAAAGAAAAGAACTAATTATACTAAAAGCATCTGCCTCTCTACTTTAACTGGACGTAACGCACATTGGAGGGACCAAAATACTCCAGTCTTAACATTCAGTGCCAAACCTAGGGCCACACAAGATATGTAATGCCCAGATAGGGAGTATTTACCAAACTGTTAAGAGGGCTTGTCTCACCTGCTATAGTTTCTTTAGTTTCTGAATGTACAGCCATGAGTGCATCACATACACTATCTCCCAGTAAGCCCAGTCCATGCAGCAACACTTTCATGTCCAGATTGTCCAATAAATTCCCATCACTTTCACCAGGAATGTAAATCTCAATCCCACGGTTCCTCATGGCTCTGGATATTTCCCCATGAAAAGGATCCATTGAAAGGAAAAGCCTATTAAATATGCGTAACAGATTAATAAAATAATTAAGATCTCACTTTAGAACCACTAAGTTTGCTCTGCAGAGAATGCCACAGCAAATACAACAACCAATTAAATCATGCTAATAAAAGGTTAAATATTGAGGAAAGAGAGGATACCTCCCTTCCAGAGTTCTCAGAGATACATGATCCCTATCTGTATTCCACAGTGGCTATGCATGCATTCCACATGCCTGAAACTGGAAGATTCTTGCTAGTAGTATCCATTGGTCAGTACCCAGGCGCTCTCTCTTTCTACTATGAAGTCAAAGAGTCATAGACTTTAAGACCAGAAAGGATCATCATGATCATCTAGTCTGACCTCCTGCACATTGCAGGCCACAGAACCTCACCCACCCTTACAGCACGCCTGTAATAGACACATAACCTTTATCTGTTTTACTGAAGTCCTCAAATCATTATTTAAGACTGAGGGTATAAGAGGAAGTGCGCAGACCACCCATCTCTCAAGTTCCTTCTCTACTATGATCCAAAGTACAGGGGAAGAAGGGGTGGTAGTAGAATATAGACAGGGATGTCTCATCTCGAGAAACTCTGGTTATGGAAGGTAGGTAACCTCTCTTTCTTCAAGTGCTGGTCCCTATGGGTATTTCATTGTGGAGGACTGTCAAAACAGGACTCATGAAGGATGCATCAGTTGAGAAGGCATGCACAAGGGCATAGTGAAGGTATGAATGGAACTCCACATGGCTGCTTGGTATATGTAAACAAGAGGTACTCCCCAAAGTGAAGTTGACGGAGTGGGAGCACACACGATGTGGCGGAGGAATCTCAGACAACTAACAACAGAGAAAGACACAACCCAAAATCCACTTAGTCTTTGTGATGATCTTGCTCTCTCAGGCATTCTGCCAAGGCAACCAAAAATCTGAGTGAATTCCTAAAGGTTGTTTTTTTTTCTCTTTGAAGATGGAATGGAGTCTCTGTTCCTCTTTAGTAGTGTGAGGCTTAGGAAAATATACATAAGGTTATGTACTGATTTATATGCAGGTTGGAGACTACTTTGGGGACAAATTTAGGGTGGAGTCATGAGGAAACCGTATCTTTATGGAATATGATGTAAATGTTTCCTCATGACTCCACCCGAGTCCCACATACTAGGGTGGGGTGAGGTAATATCTTTTGTTGGACCAGCTGCCTTCAAGCTCTGTGTGGTTTGAAATTCTCTCTCTCACCAACAGAAACTGGTCCAAAAAAAGATATTACCTCACCAACTTTGGTGCCAAAGTGGACTTTTCTACAATTACGCAGATTTCTAATGCTGTTAGGATTGTAAGCAAGGATGAAGTCAATGACATTACCTCCTGATGAGATTTCCCTGTCAGGAAGAAGGGGAAGCAGTGAGGTGGAGAGGAAAACCCCCAAATGGGAAAAACAGACTCCCCAGACCCTAACTATACTAAAACTATCTAATAAGATATGCTTTTGAACTATTTACAAGTCAAGTTGAAAGAAAAGTTTTGAGGACACTGGAGTGTTCCATCTCACACCATGCAGCGGTAAGGAGGACTTGGAGAAGTGGCCAGTCTGTACTGTACCTTATAGCCTTGGTTCAGAACATGAGGGGAGACAGTACTTAGGTGTGGACCAAACAGACATTACTAACAAGAATCTTCCGGTCTCAGGCACATGTATACCACAGTGGGCCAGCACTCAAGAACTTACTTGAGCAGATTCCCATTGAACTCAGTGTGAGTTCAGTTTATGTAAGTTCACCTTAGCATAACGACACAAATTTATGTTAACCGCCCTTTGAAGTTATTTGGATCAATTCTATAAAGCACCCTCTGCCTCTATTCTGCCTTTCTGTTTGGACAAAAAGAAGTGTTAAACCCATTCAGCAAAGACCCAAAAACACAGGCAAATCCTCCTGTGGTCATATGTAATTTAGATTTACTAAATTAACTCAAGTTTTACCCTTTTATAATGACTAAAGGTTTCCCACCCCCACCCTCTAACCAGACTTTTTTGCTGCAGAAGGCTATTTAGATGTGAAGAGAGATTTTGGAGGACAGTAGAAAACCATCCAACTGTAACAATGCTGGGGGTGCTTTGTGTATTTAGAGCATTTAAATTGCCACCACCACTGTAATTCGTTTCTCTCTCAAATCCCAACAAACATATAAAGTAAAGAAATGGAGCACCTGAAATTCGGATGAGGGGCAATAGTAGGGGTGGTGCCATCTATCACACCTCTCTCACTCATGGTAAGGACTCCCCCAGGTTCGAGTAGAGCATTCAAGCGGTCCAGCACTGATGGACTACATTCAAAAGAAAGTTTACATGAGTTTCAAGTCATCTTTCATCATCAATCCCACCATTAATCAAAATACAATAAATTCAAAAATGAAGAGCTGAAGTGATAAATCAAAGCAGTTGGAAAAGGACACAGTATCTAGTTACTAAAAGTTATCAGACAAAAATTTTCTAAAGCTGAAAAAGTTAAAGACTGAAGGGCCAAGTGAACAAGGGAGGTAGACAGAGGTTTATTAATTAAAGAAATTAAATTACTGGATGCTCTTACTTGCAGAAGTTGACATTGTCCATTAAAAGCCAGTCCCCAGACTGCAACGCCTGAATCAACATTCCATCAACCCATTCAAAAGTGCCATGACTGTTACCATCCACAGACTGAACAAGCTGCAGCCTGAAATGTCGAAATTCTTCCATCAGTCTCGAAAACTCTGAAACAGAACACATCTTGTAATCACTGCTTCTATTACTGGCCGAGACAACCTTCATTTCCAGTGGAGTGACAAGCTAGTAGTTTACTGAGTAAACTAAACGAGTCATTGCTGGAGTTCACATTTCCTCCACATTAGAGGACTATGCAATTTAGGTCCTTATGCCCAACGGGATCCATATGCCCAAGATCTACATGGATACAGGGTCTTGCTAGGGTGGATACAATTGCAAGATTTGGAACTTAAGAGTCTACTACATCTAACACAGGAGTCGGGGTTGATAGATACTAATGGTGCATTTTTACTAAATGCTGAAAAAGGCAGTTGACAGGATTTAATTAGAAATGCATCATCCTCCTGAAATTGATGAAAATGTGTCCACTTTATATTCTAGACATTAACTTTAAGAACAAACAACCCCAAGGTCCCCTCTTCAGAGGGGCAAGACAAGGATGCCAACTATATCCATTACCACTTCCTTTAGCTTTGGAAATTCAGCCACTGGAATTGGAAAAGACAGTGGTAAAAATCTGTGGAGAGGAATATGCAATAAAATAAAATAATCTTATATGCAACAATATTCTACTATTAAAATCAAAAGGCTGATATCAATACAGCTGTTATCAAACATCTCTCAATTTGGCCTTGTAATTGGTTATCAAGTTGAACTGGGATGATTTATTATTGTCAATTTAATCCAGCAGTTCCCTTTCCTTCCATTTGTTTGTTACATGCATATATTTTGCATTCCATGAACTCTGCACAGGCACAGGAGTCCACCCACATCAAACTCACTGAAGTTCTGGGGTTCTCGATTATAAACTCTTCGAGGCATGAGGAGTCCCTCATTACATATTTGTAAAATATCCAGTACAAGACGATTTTGGCTGCTGCACAGTACCATAGTACATTTGTATAATAAAATAAATTTGACAAAATCACCAATAAAGAACCATTCTAAAAGATGAACTGAGTGTTCCAAATGCAGAGTTTCATAGTAGCTTCAGAAATAATCAATGAAAAACCAGGAATCATTCTCAACATTTCATTAGCTCTATACCTTGCCACAGAGGCATCTGTACTGGAATATTTAATTTTCAGTGCTTTGATTTCAAATAAGCTCTGTACATACCTGCTTTTGAGTAAGAGTTTATTTTGCTGTTTAGTCGCTGGATAAGTGCAAGTATTCCCTCTAGTTTGTTCACCAGTTCAGTTGTGACATTTCTACTTCCTTCACCCAGAGATTTGGGTTTAAAGTTAAGGATGAAACTGCTCCAAGCACGCAACACAACTTCAGCATCATCTGGACAGATTTCAGTCAGAAGGAGACTGTCTCTTATTAGTGTCCTCACAGCACTCTCCACTTTCTCTAGTAGGCATTGCCATGGCCGAATGACATCAACCTGCAACATTAAGCAGTTACGATATCCAGGCAGCCATAGTACATAGATTCTATTCAGTGCTTTAACTCTAATGTCACAACTACAATATATAGTTGGATAAACTACCTCCAACCCCCAACATTTACCTGTTCAAATCCACCTAAGAGTTCAGTTGTATCCATAGCACTGTTCATTGCCATAACCTTTAATCGATGACCTGTCAGGTGGGCCAGAAGTTCAACAAGGCTGGTCTTCCCAACAGCTGCAGGACCCACCAATATGATCATCCAGCCCATATGCACACATTTCATTATGGACTCCAGGGACTGCAGGGAATGATGTAAAAGAGACAGACGTCTGCACGGGGGAGGAATATAGCTGCCACGAGCAAGAACTGAGTAGCCGATCTAAAAAGAATGAATAAAAACATGCAAGTACGTTGATGGGAAGGGATGGAGGCAAGAGAAGGGAAAATGGGAGCTGAAGTTTGGGGTGATTAAAAAAAAATCTGTTTTTAATTTCTCTTACCTGAACATTATAAGGAGTGATGAGAAACTGTCTGGATCCCCTATATGGATTAGAATTCTGACCAAAAATGTCCTTGAATATGGAAATGACCTAAAATAGCCAAAAGAAAGGGTAAAAAGATGAATCAGCCTAGATTTCTATAGTGTGGGAATTATGTTTTATTTCCATAGAAATTTTCATTGTGAGCTACCCCAAAGCACTTCACCAACTTATTCACGGATTATCCAAAGGGATCATTTCATCCAACAATGAAATGCTGCAACTGTTTAGCAGCACACAACAATTCTACAAGTCCTTCAGACTTAGCAAATAATGGCTTCCTATCACAGAACATGGAACACAATTTTATACTAGCAGTACCTCTTTTCTTTAACTGAGTACAGGCAAAAAAGCCAGTCAGTAAAGCTTCTAACATAGCATATAGAAAGAGACAATGCAGATCAGGGAAAGAATGAAACACAAGGGAAAAATAACTAAGCAGCCATTTGGCACAAAAATTTAGTCTTATGATTTGATACATTTTCAGTCTAGGTTGTTCGGTTATTTTTGTTTAAACTGTAATGAGGAAAATGAAAGGAGTATTAGGTGATGGATGAGAGCAGGAGGCGTCTGAGTGGTGTAAAGCTAACCAAAATAAATGAGTATTAGGGGAGACTTAAAGTAAGAAAGTGAGTTTGCTTGGCAAACCAAACAAGGGAGACTGTTTCAGGCCTGGGGAGTGGCATGAAGAAAGGCACTGGGGAGTGGGAGAAGACATAGGGTTCAATACAGCCAAACAAGCTGGCAGAATATAGTACAGAAGGGTGGTGGTAGGTGGTGACAAAATGTAAATATGGGTGACACTGTACAACACATTCACATTACAGATAATGGGCTTGAAGGATGCAGAAACGAAACAGAAAGCCAGTGGGGGAAAAAACAACCACCTTACAACATTAACAATGCAGATCACACTACTCACCCTCCCTCCCACAGCTGTCCACCAATTGATACTCAATTCCTAGATCCTTCCACACACCATTACTAATTCTCTTCCCCAGCTCACAACCCTCGGTCCCCAACCACTCATGAAGTTCAGGTCATTCCATAAAAACATTTAAGGTATTTTTTGCTGAAATACTGATATTTAATAGATGACCTGAGAAATGTTTTATATTGTTTTGCCCTTGTAACAGTATTTTGCTGCTGTCAGTAGCAGAGAATTAAGGTTGGCAATGCCATACCCTGCCACTCTTACTTCTGTGCTGTTGCTGGCAGTAGCGCTGCCTTCAGAGCTGGGTGTCCATATATGTACTTGTATGGTTGGAGTGAGGGGCATAAACAACTACAGACACAAAGCAGGGTGTGAGAGATATGTTTGAGAACCATTGTCTTACATGAATAGCTTTAGAAACAAATGTATTTCAAAAGGAAATTAGGAAAAGGTACATGAAGGATGTCTGAAAATTTTCCTTTGTGTGCAACAGTAATTTCTACATGAAAACTGTCAAATATCATTGTATTTACATAGGCATTACTGGGAACATGTAACAATCAAGGAACAGGGAGCGAGGATGTACAGCTCACCTTCTCTTTGTCTTCTCTGGTTCTCATTCTTTCACCATAGACCAAAAATACATGTTGGCCTGGATCATAGCATCCTGGTGACTGGTCAACAAGTATCAGCTGACACCAGCGGAAAAGATCACGCAGGTTAAATTCCCACGGTCCTCCTTTCTGTCCCCACTTCTTTTGAGCCATAACTTCTTGATCAATCTGGAGAAAGCAGCAGTTCAAAATCTTTTTACTTCACTCACATATGCAGTCATCTTAAAAATATTTTTAAAAGCCAAGTGGACCTGTGCCATTAGGCTCTGCTCCCCTGACGTAGAGAACATTGCCAATAGAAGTTAGGAGCGCTGCTCACTTCACTGTTGCTGTCAGGAGCCATCTGGAGTCTCTTGCCCCCAGATTCAGCCCACCTAAGATGAAGATGGTCTCATCTCCTAATGCCCTAAAATCTTAGTCACTGCACGAACTCACATTTCTTTTGCAATCTGCCAATATCCTTTCAGTGAGATTCCACCACATAATAATTCTATATAAGGCACATAATTAGGCATAGAAGGATTAAATTTGAATTGGTAATGTCAGTAAACACTGATTTCACTGTACATACACACAAACTGACGAAAAAATATTTCCATCGATAACACAAAATTTACAACTAGGCAAAGAAGGAAAAATGCTGCTTGAGAACTTATGAGTTTGATTTAAGGATATTTACTCTGTATATTTTGATATGCAATGTTAACAAGTTGTGTTTTAATGGTTATAGAGGTTTAACTTTCTGAATCACAACATTTACTGACATTTACTAACTATTGTGTAACCAATCAACCTCCCAATAAATTCTTTCAACTGTGAAAAATTGATAAAAATAAAAATGGTTAAAATGCGTAATTCTGTGCAACTGATCATTTAAATTGATAAAAATTGAAAAGGTGCTTAAAATAAACATCAATATTGTCAGTTGAAATTATTAAAAAAGTTGAATTCAGCGAAGCCCACATATAATATGTATTCTTGTATCGCTTCATACTTTTCTTGGCTTTAAAGGTCATCTATTTTATCTTCCCACCACACACACACACACACACACACACACACACACACACACACACGTTGTTAGAAAAGAAAAGCCATTTCAGATAAAATTCTTTCAGTGGCCTTTATCACAATGCCAAGTTTAGTAGAACTGATAGCTTGAAGAGTAGATGTGCTCCTTCCCCCCAGTCTCCTCAGATATGGCCAAACCAGGATAACTATCTATCTGTTTTAGAGGCAACTCTATAAGCGTGCAAAAAATCTGATCTTTGTTTGTAGACCAGTCCAACCACAATGACTCACTAGAGGGGATTTTTCTGCAATAGAAGTCTTTGAAATTAGATTTATTTGAATTAAATTTTTAAAATGTACTGTGGATTTAGAAAAAGTACATTTGAAAAGGTTTAGGACACAGGCCTTAAGCCCTAAGCAGAGCACTTCTATGTCCTGAGGCACCATAAATTAGAAGTTATTGATTGACTGTTAAAATATACTAAATTTTGGTTCTCTCTGTATCTATTGCTAGAAAGAATTTATCCATTATGGTCTTCTCTTTCGATTGCAACTGATCATCCCCCAAATATACTAAAAATACCCTGCATTCCCACAAAAGCCTCTACCGCTCAAAATGCTTTATTTCCTAGATTACAGCCCCTTTCACAGCATCCTATGATAGACAGAAGGAGATCTCTCATAGAACTGAAAGGTCATCAAGTCCAGCCCCCTGCCTTTACTAGCCTGCAGGGGAGGAATAGCTCAGTGGTTTGAGCATTGGCCAGGGTTGTGAGTTCAGTCCTTGAGGGAGCCACTTAGGGATCTGGGGCAAAATCAGTACTTGGTCCTTCTAGTGAAGGCAGGGGGCTGGACTCATAGACCTTTCAGGGTCTCTTCCAGTTCTGTGAGATAGGTATCTCTCCATATATTATTTATGGTAAATAACATAGTTAAGTCCAGAAACAGGAACGTAACTCAGTTTTGTAAAAACAAAGCTTTCGTTTTCCCTAATGTTTCTAGAATAGTCCACACTCAGTGAAAACAATTATTTTTCAAATTCACCTGTCAACATTGTCACCCCAAAACTACTCTCTATACTTTTCTTTAAAACATCTCTCACACGTTCTGCCTACCTCAGACAACAGATTTCATCAGTACAAATCCAAATAGTAAACACATTTTACCTTGTTATTGAAAGCAACCATTTTAGCAATAATATTTTTGTCGATGGCAGGAAACAAGGTATTCCCAATGAACTCCATATCTGCAGCTGAAAGTGGATCAACATATACCTGCAGGACCAAGAACACATGGAGGAATGTATGTAGTGTGGATGTGGGTTTCATCATGAGAAGGATACAAAAATGAATCATAGGCATAGCCTGAAATGAATGCATGACTTGCCTGTGTAAATCTATTAAGAAAGGACTTGGGCAGCCCCTTTCTTCCACCTCCTTGTCTGTAGGGATTCTGGCATCCAAAGATCTTCGTCTTCTTATGTTGCACATGAAAACTCATCCCTAATTCTGGGATGTAAATCTCCGCTCGGTGGTCAAAGCAGGCATTTAGTCCTTCTAATACAGACTGGGAAGCCAGGTTCAACTATTTGAAAAAAGAAATAAGATAAAATAATGCTGTTCGAAAGTAGCACTCTACTTTAGCAGGCTGTAATTTAAACACAAATGTGATTCAACTTTCCTTGCCTGTCCAAAACATCGTCATACATGACTATTCACAGCTAACAAATCCCAAATTATGGCACTGCACTAGTGGTAAGATAAGGTTTTTCAGTACTATTTAAATTCTTCTACCATGCCCTCACCAAGGTATCTGAGCATCGTATTATAAATGTCTATTTTCAAGCATTCATTTTTCCTTTTGAACTATTTTCATGCTACTTGTAAATCCACAGAGTAAATGTTTAATCAGGTTAATAAAGTCAGTTGAGATATTTATGTTACACAAATGCTTAAAAATTGTGTTTTGCACAACAGAGGAAATTAGGGTGGCTTGTGTTTTTGTTAAATACAAAAATAGCTAAAGAGACAATTTCTTTTCAAAACTTCATACTTAGTATAACTGTAGTCCAGGTCTCCATGAAGAATGTATATGTTGCTACATACTAAACATTTTTTTAAAGAAATAACTTGCATTCAGAGTTTAAGGGTAACATTTGCAAGAGTGCTTAAGCAACTTAAGAGCCTAAATCCATTTTTAAAAGTGACTGCAGACTTTTAGGAGCTTAACTCTCACTGAAGGTCAGGGGAATTAGGAGCCTAAGTCTCATTTTCAAAGATGATTCAGGCACTTCCAAGCATGTAATTTAGCTGGTTGTGAAAATTTTACCCTAAACACCCATAAATCACCACTTTCCTTTTCCTAAATATTTCCATTTTATTGGTGTGCCAGCCTTGCAATCACCTCATCTAACACAATCCAGTGTCCACCCTTTAATGCTGCAAGCAGGGGTCCATCACGCCAGGCAAATTCTCCTCCCTTTCCACCTTCCACAGGCAAGTCTGTCCCAAATAAATCCGTCACATCCTTGGGGAAGTAGAGGAAGAAAGCAAAGATTTACAAACTACATAACAGGTTACCAGATTTCAAGCTTGCTTTGATTTTTGCTTATTTTTTAAAAGCTAAGATCTATGTATGCATTTAAAATCGATGAGAGTTAAAAGAAGAAGATATTCTACATTTTCCATATTGGGACTTCAGTCACCAAATACAGTAAGCAAAACAATGCAAGAACGTGAACGTCAGCCTCTAACAAAGGCTATGACTTAAAGCAGCACAGCTGCACCGATGCAGCTGCACTGCTGTAAGATCTCTGTGTAGCCACTCTAAGTCAATGGGAGAGAGATCTCCCATCAACTTAATTAATTCGCCCCCAACAAGTGGCAGTAGCTATGTCAGCAGGAAAAGCTCTCCTAACAACATAGCACTGTCCACGCCAGCCTTTAAATTGGCATAAATTATGTTGCTTCGGGGGAGGCGGGCTAATTCATACCCCTGAGCAATATAATTTATATTGCCTTAGGCTATGGCTACACTACAGCTTAAGTCTTTCAAACAAGTTTGTAGCAATCAAGCTATATGCGTTTACGGTACAATCTCCACATTGTAATCAGCACAATACAGAGTTTCTGGAAATAGCAGCTCTCTGCTCTTTCATGACACTTCACTCCTCCTTAGTTTAATCTCAAGACTGATGAGGGAAGCCAGATACTTACGACTCAATATCTGAGTTTACAAGTGTAACCACTCAGGCCTGGTCTACACTACACGTTTAAATCGATTTAAAGAGCGTTAAATCGATTTAACGCTGTACCCGTCCACACTACAAAGCCCTTTATATTGATATAAAGGGCTCTTTAAATCGATTTCT
>NC_133771.1:72138655-72192020 GCF_003597395.2 Chelonoidis abingdonii
GTCATAACCAACGAAGAAAAAAAGCGAAAACACACAACAAACGCACCCCAAGAGCAACACAACACGACAAATCAGAAACCGAAGCGCAAGCGGAAACGTATCCCCACACCACACAACGGCAAAACCTAAAACCCCGACTGGACGAATCACAATAAAAAGACCAAACATGCTAACACCTCCAGCGACAAAAAATAAGCCAACACCGCCCAAGCAAACGAGACAGGAAAGCCCCCACCCACAAGTTTGAATTACAACCTTATCACATAGTTGCCCCACCTAGTCCCTTGAGAAGTCATCTATCAGCCAACCAAAAACGGTTGCACTGCAGTCCCAATCCAAAAAGAGCTCCACATGGACCGTACGGAATAATGATTCACGCTATATGGAGAAAATCTTCGTATCAGAGCTCCGTACAGAAGACCGAAAATACAAGCGTTTGAAAAATCTCCAGCTAACAGTGCCTGCATGACAAGATACTGAACGGAAAGCCAAAGAATCAAATGACACTACATGAGGAGAGGGGGACTGAGGACTCCAGCTACCCACAGTTCCATTAGCGTCTACTAAAAGTATTATTGCATCTTGGTTGACCTCCAATGCCTTTATGTTCAACACACTTGTCGCGTCGGTCGGTATAGCTCCGGACATTTACTCCCTCCCCCCACTAAAGAAAAGGAAAGAATTCATTTCTTGATTCTTTCAGTGTCACCCTAGGTGTATGAATGTTGCTGGAACCATCTCAGCAGTGAAAAGAGCATATCCGCTCCTCTCCCCTCCCCAGTGAGACGGGCAATAGACTGATATCCATCATCGCCATCAGCCCATAGTGCTCTGGCTGCCTTACGGTAGCTGGGCCGGGGCGCGCTGGGTAAAAATGGAATGATCCCAGTATTACCCACGTAGTGTACCGAACAGCCTGGTAAACTCTTCCCATAAGCAACTGGGCTGACTTCAATCACCCCATCCTTTTCCTATGTAAAGAAAATTCCTGTTACTGCCTGGACTTCATAGCAGCAGCAAGGCTGGGCTCTCTCCCTCGCACCCGTTATTTCCTGCCTGGACTGTCATAGCCTGGGGCGCTGCCTCCCCCTCAGTTTACGTCACTAATCTTTCTTATATCCTGCATTTCTTTATTACTTCAAACAACATGGGCAGGACACTGCCACGCAGCCAGAAGGTTGGGGAGAACGAAGCAAGAGGTGGGGTCTTGCAGTCGAGCACCCCCTATGAATAGTGACAGACCAGTGTGCTCTCTGATACACTGGTCCTCTAATACACCTGCCCTTCTAGCAGACGACTCTATTTTTACGAACCATAAGAGGGATTGACTCGGAAGTCAATCCCAATTTTGCTTGCGGTTGCCCCCGCCGAAGTCTCAGCAGGCACTCCATTAGCAGCGGACGTACAGAGGGGGAAGATAACTGTCATCAATTGCAGTTACTCCAGCGTAACGGTACCAAATGACTGTAACATCTGCTATCATGCACAGCCAAGGAATGCGCTGTTTAGCGCTCGAGTCATCGCCTCTACTGTCCACGGAACATCCAGTACACATCGTGCCGGAAAAAAAAAAAAGACGAACGGGCTCCATGGTTCCATGCTTTGGCCTCTTCTCCAGGGCACACTCAGGGAAAAATGTGCCACTCGCGAAAGGATGTCAGCTGAGTCTTCCCGAGAGAGACATGACTGACACATTACCCAGAACACCACGACAATAATAGCAACCAGAATCCAAGGCACGGGAGACGTGCCAGGAACTATGCGTAGCTACGGAGAGCTTAACCCACAATGCAACGCTTCAGGAAATCAACGTAGCTCGACAGGAACGCACAATGCCTAACTACTTGGGCCTAGTGTGGCCACATGAATCGAATTATAATATCAGTTCTTTATAAACCGATTTTAGCTAATTCGATATTATCCTTATGTAAACGTGCACTCAGGGCTTCATTAAAATTAGAAACAAATAATGTTTACAAGTGTATTATACATACTTAAAAAAAAAAAAAAAAATCAATTATCAGGGTAACATTTTACCCTACCGTTTGCTCAGACAGGTTGATTCGAACAAGGCAATTTCCTGAAGCCTTTGCCAGTGCTGCTACTAGACTGGTCTTGCCCACGCCTGGAGACCCCTCCAAGAGAATGGGTTTGTTAAGCTGTAAGGCTCTTAACAGCCTTTGTGCATTCATTGCTGTAGTTCCTGCATTTAAAGCATAATCTGAAACACTATTCCTCTGAAAAACAGGGCCTAAGATGAAGAGAAAGCAAAACAAAAATTAAACCACAGACTAAATATTACAGACATTTAGACTATTTTAGATCACATTTTCTAAAGACCTATTAACTTGCCTACTGCTTTTTCACACTACTTCAGCTTGTGATGGAAGATAGACCAGTAACTAAATTATGTATCAAACATCTATCCTCACAAATAGGGCAGACATAGTTAGTGTTTGATATTCGGTTTGACCTCAGCACAGTCTCCATTTGTTCATGCATAATTTTACACATACACACAAATACCTGCACATGCACTTTGCAATGCGTTTTGAATATGGAATTTTAAAACTTGTAGGTGTTCATGTACCAAACTGGAAGCTAGGGTCTGAAAATCAAGTCTCTAAAATGCTCTGTTTGGCTTGTAACTGGCTGCAAGTGTAAAATTAGAAGCAGCTTTTTAAAAATTTGGCCCCATGTGTTATAGGAAAGTTTATGAATCTGTTCACACATTGCCAGTTTTGTGAGCCAAAGTTAAGTACCCTCTCATGCAAGCATTTTCTTTACTCTGGTTACGGAACACAACTTGGAAAAAGCATTAGTCTTCTTGCCCATCAGAAACCTCCACCTTTAGAGCTCACTGTAATTTCAATAGTAAAACATCATTTCTCACATATGCAAAGTGTTAGTCATTATCCTTCTTTAAAGATTTTGATATTTGTTTCTAGGAAAGAAGTATTCTCCCCTTTTGGGTGCCAGTTATCCTAGAAAGTAAACCATGTATAAGTTTGTATAAGATAGGTGATTAGATGTATTTATAAAAGAGTCTGTCACCTAAATTCCCTCTAAGCTGCACAGCTGCCTATCAAGGGCCGCACAGGAGCTCAGGGCTGCAGTGGGGTGAGGTGCCTCCCCCATGGCCCCCAGCCCCAGAGCTGCTGCACCCAGGGAGGGGTGCGAAGAGAGACTCTCTCCCAGCCCCGAAGCTGCCACGGCCAGGGAGAGGCAGCTCTCCTCCAACCCCAGAGCTCCTGCAGCTAGGAATAGATGCACTCCAGGGCCGGGGAGAGACTCTCTTCCCCAGCCCAGGTGCTGCTGTGGCCGGGGAGAGGCGCCACTCTCCCAGCCCCAGCCCAGGTGCTGCTGCAGGGAGAGGGCTAGGGTGCGGGGGGTCCTCTCCCCACTGTGGCCAGGGGGCAGCCTGCACCCCAAGCCTCTCATCCCCAGCCCCACCCCAGAGTCTTCACCCCCAGATGGAGCTTCACCCCTCTGTCCCAGCCCTGTACCCCCTCCTGCACCCTGATCCCCTCTGCCCAGCCCGGAGCCCGCTCCCACACACCGAACCTCTGGCCCCATCCCCACCACACATCATCTCCATATTGGTGCACATAACAAAATTCATTCCACACATGCATGGGAAAAGTTAGAGGGAACAATGCCTGTCACGGTGTTTTTGAATGTTCCAAGTTAGGCACTGGTTATACAACACAGACATGCTCTAAACCAGGGGTGCTCAATCTAAGGCCCACCAGGGCATTTCATAAGGCCTGTAGCCTGCTTAAACACAATATACTAACAGCCAATTCATTAGTATTTTGTCATCATGATTACATCATTTTAGTTTGCACAAGCGTGCAAATAGACAATACTGTACAATTGAGAAACATCCTATCTAAATACATATGAAACAAGCTGAACTTAAAATATAAATCAATACAGGTGACTTTAAACTTATTCAAATATGTATCAGAGGGGTAGCCGTGTTAGTCTGGATCTCTAAAAGCAGCAAACAGTCCTGTGGCACCTTATACACTAACAGATGTATTGAAGCATGAGCTTTCGTGGGTGAATACCTACTTCATCAGATGCATGTCAAATATGTAGAATCTGTTCAGCCCACACAGGTTTAGGGTTAGGTTTATGTGGCCTTCCTGCGTAATAAGACTGGGTACCACTGCTCTGAATTGTGCAGTGTTATAAAATAAAAAAGTTAGCCAAATGAATTAAGAGTCAGCACTCTTACTCTCACCACTCTTTTCTACCCCAGCACATTTCTCCTTACTTATAAACACCTGAAAACATTCCATCCTTCCAAAAGAATGTGCTTTATATGACAAACTTCCTATTTTGAACTCTCATTTCTTTTTACATTAGATCTCTCCATTTGCCCACATATTTATTTTTATTTAAATAAAATTGACATGCCTGCTGCCTAAGAGAGAGACTTTACATCAGTAAAATCACAATCAAAATATATTATCCTGCCAATAACTGGCTCCACCAAAAGGACAATCTCCAAATTTGCAACCCCCATGATGGCACACTAAAGAGTACACATGTCAAGGTAACAGCTCCATCCACTTCTCTTCCCAGTCATTCAAATTTTACTCAGACAGAGGCTTTCCCCAAGAGCTGGCAGCAACTTCTAGTCAAACGGCGCTGAGAGAAACATCCTTCTTTATTCCCCTGGTCTGCAAATCTAGTTACAGAAACACCATCTTTAATCTCATCAGTAATGAAAGTATGAAGGGAGAGTGAACTCTTACATAGGACCCAAACCATATACAGAGCTTCATAAAAGCCAATAATCTCCCGTTCATCTGGACATAAATAAGCCCGTGCTGCATAAAGAGCACAGGAGCAGCATGCTCAGCACAGCTAAACAGGTAGCCTACTGTGTCCTGCACTACCCAAATATTTCTGGTGGTCTTTAGAGGTGCATTAGCGTCACCCAATCTAGAAAGTGGCAAGGATTGCATGAGGGAACACAGGTCACAACCTCCTAACCAGGTGCAGATAGAAAAAAATATTGACACTTGGATCAGAGATTGTAGCAAATAAGGGTCCAAAATAATCCCTACGCTGCAGACCTTCGATTAAGGAAAGGCACAATGTTTCATAGCAAATAACTCCTCACAACCACAGATCAGTTCTCCCGTTACTCACCAGCATCACCTCTCTTTTTTCTGGTTTGAACTTCAGGCATTTCACTTTGACATATGCCTCTCAGGCAGACATTGGATAAGCAGAGAGACTGTACTGCCTGGATTTGATGAAAGACCTAGATTTTAGCTATCAGTACAATGGTTACTACAGTACCAATCCATTAATGTGGTTTTATCCGGGGCATCAAAATGCACAACCTACATGATGTATGTGGCCTGCATGACACATTCAGATTGTGCACAATCTCAGCTTTTATTTTTTTAAAAGGGTTTCTAGTCCTCATGGCAACAGAGACAAACTTCCAAACATGAACTGAGTGTATGTGATGCCATGATATCTGCCAAGTCAGAAAAAAATATCCTCAAATAATAACTCAGGGGTATGAACTTTATTGTCCACTATTAAGCAGACTAGAGTTGTCAACTTTAATGCACTATAACCACACTTCAATGTCAACATTAATTATTCCATTGCTGATTACTTTAGCAAATGGAACAGCAAAAGGATGGGTGTAAAGCCCTACGGGGAAAGGGAATTAGGAGTTGCTTCAAGGAAGAAAATGCAGAGAGAACAGAGGAGATACACAGAGGGAAGGAGGAGAGTGAAAAAGAGAAAAGAAGATAATGAAAAGGAGAAAAAAAAGAACAGAAGTAGTTGTGGCCTAAACAGGAGCAGATTTTAATTTGTAAGTGACACAGAATATGCCAATGATGTGCTGAATAAATATAAGTTCAATTTACTACATAAAGGCTGTGTTTCTCCCTTGATCTCTGTGCAAACATCCCACTAATCTTAATGGCATCCCCCAATGCTGTGGACTGATGGGATCATGAAATCTCAAATTCATATCATGGCCTGCAGAATTAAACATGGAACCCAGCCCTCTTCCCTTAGTAAGTTTAAAGAGACAAGAGGGAGAAGAGAAGACAATAAGATGAAACCTGATCTCTTATGAAAACTTTGCAGGATGACATGCAATTTCCCCAACACCGTTGTTGTTGGACTTCTCAGAAAGGAGGGAAGAGATGCTAAATAACCCCATCCACTCATTCCACCGTTCACAGACAGCTCAGTATCACCCTGCAGTAAATAGCAGGAAAAGCAACTAGTAGGTCTAATAAAGTCATTGAACAGACAGCAGAACTTAGTCGGTCACAAAGAGATCTATGGCCAAGAAAACTCTAGGGACCAAGGAAATCAGAAGTTTCAAAATAACACGAGAGCCGCTTCCTCAAAATCTTCTCAATCACGTTTACCTACAAAAAAGGCTCAAAACCCAACGGTAATTTGTAGGACTACCAGTGTCAATAAATGGTTTCTTATACAAGGGCCCGATGACCGCTCTTCTGATAGAAGATTGACCGAAACTACTAGCTTGCAGCAGCAACAACAAGACACCTGGTGAACTTGTGGTGGTCTTGGTATCTTATAGGCTATAGGCCACAACTCACCTAGTTCCTCTATAAGCAGACACTAATGATCTTCAATACAACACATTTTCCATCTACTTTGTGGATGGAATCTTAAATATCAGCTTCCTGTAGCCAAACAAAGTAAAATATAATACACAAGGTTGTCCAATGCTAAAAAAACCAGTTCTGTTGGTCTAGATTCTCTAAATGCTATGGAGGGAGAAGAAGCGTCAGTTAAAAATAAAGCTTTTAGACTTCATTATAGCTGCAGCACAGGATTGCAGAAACTATGCCACGATCAAACTGAGAGGCATGAATGTCACCAGTACTGTTGTGTCCCTCCAATTCACCTGTGTACTAATGGGCACAATGACAACAATGGGAGGGGAGGGGAAGTTTGAATGCCCTGTATCAGTGTTTAGGAGGAAAAGAGAGATCTTATTGTCCTAGCCAGCCCATGAACAGAATGGTCCAAATATTGCACAATAAGAATATCTAGGTCAGGGGTCGGCATGCAAGCCGATTTTTAACGGTATGCAGCTGCCTGCTGGGGTCCCGGCCGCCTGCCCCACTCAGCCCGCTGCCAAACCCAGGCCAGCAGCGGGCTGAGCGGGGCCGGCGGCCGGGACCCTGGCAGGCAGCAGTGTGCCATTAAAAATCCGGTCCGGCCCATCCTGCTCATCTCCGCCTACTGCTCTCTCCTGCAGGGGCAGGGGGCAGAAGCTTGGTCCTGGCGGCTGCTGCTGCAGGGCAGCCTCCACTGACAGCCAAGCTCCCTCCTCCCCCGCCTCTCTGGGTTCCTACCCCTCCTCCTCTCCCTCCCTGCGGTTGAACAGCTGATGGCCCTGGAGAGGGAGGGGGAGAAGCAGAGCCAGAACGTGGTCGCTGCTCCAGAGAAGAAGTGGGGACAGGGCCTTGGGGAATGAGGGTGGAATCAGGGCAATATGCCCTCCAACCCCCTGTTGAGAGCTGGACTCCAGCCCACACCCCCAACCCTGACTCCTGAACCCCCCACGCCCCTCTGCCCTGACCCTGCACCCCCCTCTCATACACCCAGCCCCCTGCCCTGACCCCTGCACCTCCCCACAACCCCAGCCCTGACTCTGGGACCCCCCACACATACTCAGCTCCCCCAACACTCCATGCCCTGACTCTTGCATCCCCCTTACATGCTCCCAGCCCTGACTCCTGCACCCTCCTCATGCACCCCCATCCCCTTGCCCTGACTCTTGCACCCCTCACATCCCCATCTGCACCCCTCTCACTAAATGGGAGCTGCTCAGGTAAGCACTCCATACCCAAACCTCCTGCCCCAACTCTGAGCCCCCTCCCTCATTCTAGCTCCTGGCCAGACCCTTCACCCTTCTGCACTCCCACCCTCAGCTCAGTGCCGAGAGAGAGAGGAAGAGAATGGGCTAAAACCAGAAAGATGGTAGGCACCCACTCTATGTGGGCAGGGCTGGGACCCCAGACCATCAGCGGGCTGAATGGGGCCGGTAGCCGGGACCCTGGCTGGCAGGAGCCAGCGGACGGAACCCCAGATAGGCAGCGGGCTGAGCCACTCAGCCTACTGCCAGTATGGGGTCCTAACCGCCAGTCCCACTCAGCCTGCTGCCGGTCTGGGGTTCTGGCTGCCGGCTCCTTGACAGCCAGGGTCCCGGTCGCAGGCCCCGCTTAGCCCACTGCCAGCCTAGGTAAATGGAACTCCAGGCTGGCAGTGGGCTGAATGGGCCAGCGGCGTAAGATCAGCATTTTAATTTAATTTTAAATGAAGCTTCTTAAACATTTTGAAAACCTTGTTTACTTTACATACGACAATAGTTTAGTTATACAATATATAGACTTACAGAGAGAGACCTTCTAAAAAACGTTAAAATGTATTACTGGCATGCAAAACCTTAAATTAGAGTGAATAAAGAAGACTCCGCACACCACTTCCGAGAGGTTGCCAACCCCGGATCTAGGTTCTTATATCACACTCAGTCCTGTGGTACCCATATACTCTCCCTTGGAATTCTATTGCTGCAATGGGTCAGCTAGTAAGTCTCCAACAGTGGAGCAATAAAATAGGTTCCCATGCCTTGAGAGGTGGATGGATGAGCACTGCTCTTGGCCCAAGCTAATGGCTGATCTGACCATGAAAAATGAGATGTTATTACACTCCAAAATTGAGGTCAGATGAAGTGAAATATGCCTGAAGCATTCACTCAAGGTAAAAAAAAAAAAATTATTATATATATATAGTTGCTTATAGATGTGGCTTTCTAAAAAGTGAAACAATTATATTAGATATGCTTGGAAATACTCTGCAGTGCTTTTATAAAAAAGAAAAGAGGCTGTCTTTATTTTTAGAAGACATTATGAATTACAGTGTACTTCCCCACATATCTTGGGGCTAACGCTAGTCCTTGATAAGTCGTTAAAAACAAAACATGGGATGAACGTCCCCCACCCCACAAAAAACAACACTTGCCTCTTGGTATAAAAAATGGATGGATTCCCATGAAGTTTTCCATCCATATAAATTCTCTCTCCTTTGTTCTGTCATAAACCCTCAGTTCATCCTTCTGATATTCTGTAAGCTCAACAACACTGCAAAGTTTCTCGCATAAGAATTTCAGACATTTTTCACGAGCAATTAAAGCAGTATCAGCTGAGCAAGATGTTGTACCTATATTAAAGAAAACAAAAGGAAGTAAAAATAAGATTCCCAACTACAGCCAGTTGTTTTCATTTCAAAATTCAGAAACACATGGCCAGCCAACAGTACAGAAAATGCAGTGCAGTAAGCTACAGCGAATGCACCGTGCTGAGCTCAACCAAATACTGTTAGTGAATTCAACAAAGAGATATACATGTATGAAATATAGATCTACAGATACAGTAGCATGGTTTTCCAGAAGGCACAAAGTGCTTAATATCAATCACAACTGTATTGCTGCCTTCAATTAAAAATCAAAAATGTGAAGGTTAATCTCAACCTACTGTATTTTAAGTGGCAGCTGGGTAACACTTCCTATTATTAAAGTTGCCTGACACTTCCCATTATAAGATTCTGTTTATAGCTGCTTATACCTATGCAAAACTTCAACAGTTTGGACTGAAATTTTCTATGCCACATGTCTGCTTAAGGCAGATTTTTTGGAAAAATTCACATGCTTATGTTGGTCAGTTTTCAAGACTGGGGGGAGGAGGGAAACACCCTACAATGGACAAGGAGATGGGAGAAGGGAGTACTGACTGGACAAGAAGACTGGGAGTAGGAACCAGAGGTGAGAGAAGGTGGGAGTAGGAACCAGAGACAGATCTTCCTGTGTACCCAGTCCCAGTCAGAACTGGGACTGATTAGGCAAAGCAACTGGGATGGGAATACAAATTGGATGAGAAGCCTGGGAGCATTGGGGTGGGAGGGAAGGAAAGAGACACAGATTGGATAAGGAGCTGGGAGGGTGGGAACTGGGACTTGCTGGGCAAGGAGACCTGAGACAAAGAATTGTGGGAGACTAGGACAGGCTGGGTAAGGAGACTGGGACTGGAATGAGAATCCTGAGAAATGGAAAGAGTGGGTGGGGCAATGGGTGAGGAAGAGAGAGGACTGGACCAGACAGGTTGGAGGGAGCAGGGCAAAAAGGGATCAAGCTTGGTGGAGGGTGGACATAGGCAGAAGAGTCTGTACCCACTAGAATGCACTTCCCTCGAGAGCCTGGAACAGAACCCATGATTGCTGACTCTTATAACTCCTCTGCGGTCAGCAAATATCTGTGGAAACCCACTCAAAAATGAGTGTCTCATCCCTTCTAGAGGTGATTGACAGAGGATGAGCACCTCCTAACTGCTATCAGTTCTTCTGCGAGTGCAAATGGCAAAGGTCTCTGCCACGGATCTAAAGGTTCCAACTCTGCTGATGATCCATGTGGATGTCAACATGAACCCATGATAGAATTTCTGTTTTTTTCAATTTGCTTCTTTAAAAGCCTAGGAACTTACACTCAAAAACACTACAATGAAAGAACATTAAGGTTGCAAACTCAAGCACTCAAAAGTTAGGAAATGCCAGAATTAAGTTTGCCTGTGCAACCTTAATTCAGCTTCCTTATGTGAATGCATTATGACAGTCTTTATTTACATGATCATACACAGTTTTTTCCACTGGACACAATCAATGCACGGGACACACCTGCTCTGGGGGTGAATCGGGGTTGCGCAGGGAAGGAGGAAGCCACTGTCTGCAGGACCCCTGTCTCATCTTTTGCAGAAGTTGGGAAGTACATTGGGAAGCAGGGAGGGGATTGCAAAGAGAAGGGATGCTCTCTTGATTAAAGCAGTTGAAATCTATCCCTGCCTCTGCCAAAGGAGCTCCTGTGTGATGCTAGGCAAATCACTTAACTAAACTTGTCAGATGTGGTCATTGTTTGTTTCTCATTTTCTGGGCACCTGACTTGAAACCCTGAGGTCTAATTTCCAGAAGACCTGAGCATCCACAACTACAGCTGGAGTTAATGGGAGCTGTGCTTTCTACACTGAAAAACCAGGTCCTAAGGGCCTCAAATTCGGCACCCAACATTTTTGGATATTTTGTCCGTATTCTCTCTGCCTTGGCACCCCATCTGTAAAATGGGGCTAATACCCGCTCATCTCATAGGAGTGTTGCGAAGGTAAGTTAATATTTCTGAAACGCTGAAGTACTACAATGAGGACTCCCAGAGAAAAGCCCAAGGGGAAATTAATAACTCTGTTTTCAGAGGAGAGCTTGAATAGTCTGCGGTAAATAAGGCCTCAGGCCACACACTGAATGAGATTGATAAAATAATATCAATTTAGCTACTACTTTATTGAGCCCTGTCCATACTGTGCACTGAATGAGGCTGCAGCGATCCAATGGAAATATACTATGTGAACATGTAATTAAAAACTATAGCACCAAAAATATACATAAGGGGATGGTGCTTGACTTTGCAACCTTACTGTTATTTTAATGTAGTTTTGCATATGTGCAGTGTGTAGCACTTTAGCTTGCTGAACTATTCAAGAAGTCCTTGCTGTTAAAAATGGCAAGAAAAACATATGAAGTTAAAGGTATTGTCAAGTAGAAGCAAATGTGTGTGTCACAGGAATTATGTCCTACCCTAAAGCATGAGGCCTTCACTTTAACCAAACTAAACACTGGGATATCAATCAAATAGGGGGAGGGGATGGTACGATGCGATAGCCTAAATTTTGCAATTAATTGATCTTTGATTATTAGCGGTAAATATGCCCAATGGCCTGTGATGGGATGTTAGATGAGGTGGGATCTGAGTTACTACAGAGAATTCTTTCCTGGTGTCTGGCTGGTGAATTTTCCTCCAGGGCAGATTGGCAGAGGCCCTGGAGGTTTTTCACGTTCCTCTCCAGTGTGGGGTATGGGTCACTTGCTGGAGGATTCTCTGCACCTTGAGGTCTTTAAACCACGATTTGAGGACTTCAATAGCTCAGGCATAGGTTAGGGGTTTGATACAGGACTGGGTGGGTGAGGTTCTGTGGCCTGCACTGTGCAGGAGGTCAGACTAGATGATCATAATGGTCCCTTCTGACATTGAAGTCTATGAGTCTAAAAATATGAGCAAAATAAGAAAAAAAATGTTAAGAGTTAAATATATTCACCTCTTCTCTGATAAGCACTGATGACCTACCTGAACCTATTCCATCAATATACACCAGGCATGCAGCATGGACAAAAGACGTCACAGGAGGAATGTAAAACAGGCTGTACTCCTCTTCTTCTACCATAACATTCATAAAGTTAACCCAGGATAAGACATCTCGGACACTGAGAATACACTGACGCCCAAATTCTTGGTTGGTTAGCCATTCAATAAAGTCCATCATCAGCTCAGCTATGTCTATCCCTAAAATATAAGTAAGAAAGAAAGAAAGAAAGAAAGATGTTGCAATTATAAACTGAATTATATAGGTCACTTCTAGTACAAAGCTTACAACTAGAACCCTGAAATACAGAAAAGAAATCAAGTTCTTCAGATTTGTTTTTAAAACAAATATTTGCATTGAAGTATGATGCTTTCAATCTTCAAAAAGTGATCAATGAAAGGGAGAGAGCAGAAGAGCAAAGAACAGATTTCTAATCCTCTACAACAAACTTTAAAAACTAATACATCCACAAAATTAATCACATGCATTTTATACACAGCACAGGGCAACAAAAAGTCATACTGATTTCAGGAATTAAATCTTGTTAGTTCCTGATATCAAAGTTTTTTTAGTAAAACACAGAAACTCCTTTGAGAATGGTTCACAGATATAGAATTGTGAGCAAAAGATGAACTGGTTATTGGGTATTACTTTATTTAAAAAAAAGGGGCATTTGCTATAAGCATTTCAGCAGAAGCAACGGTTTATAGTAGCTTAAAAGCTTGCTTGAAAATATCCTCATCCATTGCAACAAGGTAGATGTGGAAGATTCCACTTTGAATCTGAGGTTAGGAAATGGTTCAATGCACTACAGGACCCAAAATAACTCTGATTCCTTCTTTCTTGGGGCTACAAAGAATATAGAGTAACCTTTAAAACCTGTTCCCAACCCCCAGATAATTTTCAGAAAAAAAGAAGGTCTCCCTAATCTTGGAAAAAGCAAAGAAAAAAAAAAAGCAACTTGGAAGATGAAGGAAGAAGATTCAGGAGTTATCATCCACTGGGATAAAGAGAAAAAGATCCTCCCCCACAAGGAAAGCATGGAGGAAAAAGGCTGATAGTACCAAATCTCTGTGCCTCTGCTTAGGGACTGAGGAGGAAGGTTTGGGTTCACTTCCAGGTATTCCTAAAATGAAATTAGTCTAATGCTTCAGAGGGAAATTCCTGACAAATGAGCAAATCCCGAACCTCCAGCCCCACCCCAGAAAGATTTGGCAAAAACATTGACTGACGTCCGGAGAGGTGCAGGCTGTCTACAGGATCTGTTGCAGAGAGAGATGGGACTGGGAAGGAATTCTGGAAAAAATGTGCCACAGCAAGAGAGTTATCAAGCTGCTTGAGCTCCTTGTAATGGAGCCTGGGACTCAGTTCTAAGGACACCTCTCCCTCTTCTGAACTGTGACCTACTAGAGCAAGGGAAGGGCAAGCACCAGCAGCTTAGCAGAGAATTTGGAATCATGGAAGAATCCTGAGAGTACCCCCTAGGAGTGAAGGCTAAAGGCTCCTGGAAAGGTTTAGCAGGCAGAAATAAGTCATTGAGCCTGTCATGGTATAATTCCCCACTTTGAACCTTAGCATCCAAAAGATGGGGTACCAGCATGAATTCCTCTAAGCTTAATTACCAGCTTAGAACCTGTAGCGCTGCCACCAACCAGGAATTCCAGTGCCTAGTACACTCTGGTCCCCCCAAAAACCTTGCCTGGGAACCCCAAGACTCCAGATCCTCTGGATCTTAACACAAAGGAAGAAAACCCTTTCCCCCCACCGTTGCCTCTCCCGGCTTCCCCATCCTGGGTTGCCCTATGAAGAACACTGTGATCAAGACTCCTTGAATCTTAAAACAGAAGGAAAATGCACATTCCCCCCTCCTTCTCTCTCCCCTCCCAGACGCTCCGAGAGAGACATAATCTACCACAGAGAGAAATTAACCTCTCTCTCTCCCCCTTCCTCGCGTTCTCCCCCACCAATCCCTGGTGGATCCAGACCCAGTCCCCTTGGAGCTCTGCCAAAGAAAAAAAACAATCAGGTTCCTTAAACAAGAAAGGCTTAAAATTAAAGAGAAGAAAACAGTAAAAAGATCTTTGTAATTTAAGAGGATAGGACAAGGCTTTTTTCAGCATAGACCACTGGGGAATAACCCTCCAGCCTTAAGATACAAGTACAATTAAAATCCTTTCAGCAAAATACAAATCTGAACTCCTTCCAGCCAAATAACAATAAACTCCTTCCAGCCAAATGCACATTTGCAAAGAAAGAAAACAAACATAAGCCCAACTCGCCCTACTACCTAGTACCTTATTATTTTAAACTTATAAGAGCCTGTATCGGAAAGAAACCTGGTTGTACGTCTGGTCACTCTCAGAACCCAGAGAGAAACAACCACCAGAAACTAACAGCACACACAGAAACTGTTCCCTTCCCTCAAGATTTAAAGTAACCCTATCCCCCTGATTGGTCCTCTGGTCAGGTGACAGCCAGGCTTACTGAACTTGTTAACCCTTTACAGTCAAAAGAGATATAAAGTACTTCTGTTCTATTAACTCCTACTATCTGTTTATGACAGAGCCACTCATGTAATCCACAGGCTAGCTAAAGGAGTGGGATGGTGTTTGACAATGAAAGCCCTTTAGCTTGTGGAAATCTCAAAGAAACCTCTTCAGAGGCTATCATGGAAAAGGTTGCTGTTCCCCACAAGTGAGCTCCTCGCCCTATTTTACAGGCCTTTCAAAGCTCCAGAAAACTGCTTCCATTGATGCCTCTGGTAGAGCCTCGACTCCCAACATGGAAACTTCTCTCACCCTTAACAGAAGCTGAGGAGCTAGTTTCATCTGATTTCCAGAAATAGATCCAGCCTCTGAGCCAATCGCAAAGGTTTCTCTCTCAACAAGAGCAGAAGGACTCTTACGGCTCCCCATTGCACATCACTACTGCTGGAGGCACAGATGATGTGATCATTGCTCCCCCCGCCCTCAAAATCCTTTTCTTTAGCCTTCTCTGGTAAAACCACAAATGATACCAGATATGCCCATGGAAGTCACCTTTCTGCATGCTGCTTTGAGTAAAGCAGGTATCTAACTGCAGCAGAGGAAGGAGCACTTCAGTGCGAAAATTGTGGATGGCAACTGCTAATCCTCCTATTTGCCAGACCAACAGAGGAGGAGGAACCCAGTGTCTGCACTGTCAAAGACAAAATATAAGGGAACACGAGAGAGCGCTCAGTAAATCAAACCAATAACCAAGCTGTCGGTAGCAAAGGAAATGAGAGTTCTGGTCCTGGTCTTTTGTTCCTTTCCAATACCTGGGAAATAGGATAAGATATTGAAGAGGAGGGCAGAGTTCAGCTGGTGGGGAGAGGACCTTTGCATTGCTTTGCTATCAACTTTTGGTCAGTCACATGGCAATGGGATGCTAGGAAGGGAGGAACAGAGGCCATGCATCAGAGTCTGTTTGCAGATATAGTTGTATTTATGGATGGACGAAACATTAGTGTGAATCCCTGCTAAATCCATCTCTGTCTTCAAATTCAGTTCTCTCCCCCATGTGGAGTTTAAATTCGATGCAAAACTAAATTATACTTACCTTGGTAGTTTATCCTGTCCAGAGACAGTCCTGGATGAAGGTTGTGCTTTATGATCTGTATTAAATCATCACGACTGTTACTCTGTGGACACCATATCTCTGTAAATCTGTTGCGCAGTGCAGGAGAAAGCTGCAGGCAATAAAATATAACAATATAGCCACTACCAGCATATATCACAACTACTACAGACCCGCATTACTTAAACTTGCATTTAAACTTTCATAGGCTAGTAGTTCTAGTATGTGTGAATTATTAAGACAGTAATTAAACGGACTCCTTTTCGAAATAATGTAGTATTCCTTCTAATAATGACAGGGTGTTTATAGCTATCATTAACAGGAGAAAATGTGGCTCTTTTAGTGCAAAACCAAGAGAACACACCAACTGTTCATTTGAAATACTGAAAGAGAACGGGGGAGAAAATGAGATGGCTTGCAAGAATCAGAGGGAGATGGAACTTCAGAGATACAGTCTATCAAACAAGGGCTGTATAATCTCATCTGCCCTCCTGGCCTTTGAAAGAAAGACCACCATACAGGTAAAGGGCTGAATTGGAATGCCTTTCCATAACTGCTCCTTTGTGCTGAATTATAAAGAGCAATCATCAACCAGTGCATATGCAATGAAGAGGCAATTTCCCTTTGATTACTGAACCCGGGGCTTTCTGGCATGCTAAAAACGACTTTTTGTTAGCATGCTAAAAATGACTGATTTTCTTTTTTTAAATAGACAGCCCCCTTTCTACAAGTAAAAGAGATAAAGCTTTGAGTTCAAATGTCTGTTATTCCTTAGATGGTTATGAAGATACTTTTAAAACAACATAAGGTGTTACCTGAGAACTGTAGTTCTTTTTTTGTGGGAAATCTTGCCCTACTGGGATTTGTCCATTTTTTGGAGACCCTACGTGACAACTTCTAGTTGTCAGTTTTTTTCTGTGCCAGGAGCACAATCTGTCATTGCATCCCCACACCACCATAAAGACTCCACTGCAAGAACTGGATTTGTAAGTAGTTTCCTTTGCGAGTTACACTTCATTTACTTAAAGTGTTCTCCATATCAAGTCTATTTATATGATTCAGTGTCCAGATTTTTCTTTGTTGATATTTTGTTGAGTGCTCGTTTACATTGTCAAAATAATAGTACACGGGTGGTGGAAGAAAGACACACCTTAGTCGTCCTTTAAAGCCAGGAGACAGACTCCAATATGCAACACTGCATGCTGGGACCTATACCATGTGCATGCTGCACATTCTGGTCATAATTCCAGTGACCTCTCAGAATTTACCTCTTTTTTTCCAAAGTCACCTCCTGGGTTCATGGTTGCTAGGATGCGAAATTTTTTTCCAGCAACCAGAAGTTCTACTTCATTATCCTCATCTTCTTGACTACCTTTTTCAGCAAGCACCAGTGTCTTCTCAACCTCAAGAACACTAAAAACCAGGTTTTAAAAAAATTGTTAAAAAAATTGTTTTATGTAAATCCCATAGCTTGCACTTTAAAAAGTCATAGTCTTTTTTAAAAAACATAAACGTGAGGTAGCTTTGCTTAGTTTGATTTCTAAGGCTATGTCTACATTACACAGCTTTTAGCAACATGGCTGTGTTGCTACAGCCATGCCGCTAAAAGTCAGGGAACATAGCCACTGTTTGTCGCCTCACCTGCCGAGAAAAAACTTCCACCCCCAACGAGCAGTGTCTCCTGCCGACAATGTGCTGTTCACGCTGGTGCTTGTTGCAGCAAAACTTTTGTCTTTTTTTTTGGGGGGGGGGGGGGGGGAGTGGTTCGTTCAATTGCCAGTGTAGACACAGCCTAAGTCACAAAGCTCAGTATAATGGGCTCCAGCAAAAGTAAATGATAAATGTTGTTTATCCTTCCCAACTGACAGTATTTCTGAATACACAAGTGTGGAAAGTTCATCTTCACCTTGACGTGAAAGTCTGTGTAAAGTGGCTGGTCAAAAGATTTACACTGTAGCATGAACTTTACAAAAGCTCTCTGTTATAAATACCATGGCAAAAGTAACTAAAGTAACAGCCGAAGCCTAATGAAGAGCACACTGAATTAGTTTTTAAGTTTATGGAATACAAAACTACAAGTTACATCAAATTCATTATCAGTGCAACTTAAAATATCTATTTAATATTTTTAGTTGCATAGCCCAGCCCCATCATATACTCTCACTAGTGAACTGTGTGACTGAGCTAAAAGTGTGACCCATTACTGGGCATGTTAGCAGAAGTGTTCAGGAAGATGTTGCCTAGAATCATTAACAAAACAATAAAATTAACTGAAAAAGATTAGTTTGCAAAGGTGCACATGAGCTATGAAAAACCTACTTGAAATAGAGAAACAATGAAAGTAATTGCTGGTCATCTCAATATATTTGGTAACAGAAAAGAAAGGCAGACTTTAAAATGAGGGGTGCTGTAATCTAACAGTAGAATACAGTGTCAGTTGTAACACCTTTACATAAAAAAATTGGGAAGGTATTGAAAGACCAGTTTGCTGCTAGGCACCTTTCCTATTCTCGGACAAGGCATGTCACTTCCCATGAAAGTAATGACAGACTGAGAATTTTTTATTTTTTTTTTTATTTTTTTTTTTACAGGAACTGGCAGGAAATATGGCTGTCATCTATCTTTCTATATAAGGAAAGATTATAGCGCTTTCTATAGGTCTCATTGTAGATTCCATTTTAATTGTGTAAATTTATTTAGTTTTCGCTCTATTGTGTTAACTGTCACTACATGCTATTCTTTAAGAAGTACTGTGTTTTAACTGCTTTATCTGGGGAAATTAACCATCTGTTACTCTCTTGTCCTGTCAGTCTAAGCAAAGAAAGGTGACTATAACATTTTGAGCACTAGTTAAGCGCATGAAGGTGGTCTTCAGTCTGGAGCAGTGCCCAAGAACAGGGTTCTCAACCTTTTTCTTTCTGAGTCCATTCCCCCCCAAACATGTTATAAAAACTCCGTGGCTCATCTATGCCATAAAAAATGTTTTTTCCAGGGCCAGCATCAGGGGATAGCAAGCAGCCCCACGCCACAGGACTCCGCAAAGCTAAGTTGGATTCATCCCTGTGCAGCAGAGTTCAGGCTTCAGCTTCAGTCCCAGGCAGTGGGGCTCGGGGTTCGACTTTCTTCTCTGGGCCCCAGTGATTCTAACACCAGCCCTGCTCTCTGGTTTATTGTGATGGATGCCCTGAAACCTGCTCGCAGCCTCCGGACTCCTGGTTGAGAACCACTGACATAGAGCAAACCTCACTGTAACACTTGGCACACAGCTAAGGATATAAACAACCCAAGGACACAAAACATTGTCGCAATAATCTTGAACAAATCTGTACTCCCTTGCTTTTGGATCAGGATACTTCTAAGTTCTTCTAATAAGTTTAGCACCTCAATAGTGATTTAGATGGGAGTATATTTTCATCCTGTACTTTTCATGGGCCTACCTTACTATTCCTTCTCCTTCTCTGTTGCCAGCAGCCTCTCCAATAGCAAGCAATTGTCTAAAAATACAGGACTAATATGGATGCAGTCAGCATCTTTCTGCTGGAGACACATCAATTCACGAACTAAGTGATCTGGTACAGCAGCTTAACAGTGAATGCGTCACTGAGTTACTTTGGATCTTTTTTGTTTGAACAGGAATTGAGCAACTAAGAAAAAGGGATACTGACTAAGATAAACAATTAGAAACTAGATTATTTAACTCATTTTTGCGATAAGTGTAGCCTTGTGGAGGGCTGCTTAACATTACACACTTTTAGAACACATACCTATTAAGTCTTTCCAAAACAGAATCATCAGCTAATGAAATCTCATCCAGGAGAAAAAAAGCGCCCTCCTTCATTGCTAAAACAAGGGGTCCATCGTACCATTCAAACAGCCTAGAACTGTCAAATTCCTCCTAGGTAATGGGGAAGAAAAAGAAGACTCATCAGGGATGTGTCATTCTCTGCTCTCTTCACCACACTAAAGCTCAGTGATATCGTCACCCCTTGTCATGAGACATACCTTGTCCTTTGATCTCTGTCTGACTGGCCGTAATCCTCCCAGGAAGTCTGATGTCTCCATATGCAAGTGGCAGTTCACAGAATGTAATTTCTGATTTGCCAAGGCTGCAAATATCTGACAAATAGTAGTTTTGCCACACCTATAACATGAACAAAGAAAACCAATGAAGTAAACTTAGAACAAAACCAGAAGGGGTCCCAACCACTTAATGGCCCACTTCAGCAACAAAGCAGTTCCAGTTGGATTTCCTCAAAACCCTACAGGGCAATGGCCCCAACATGCTGTTCCTCTTACTCCCATGTATTCTCTTCTCTGAATGCTGACTCACCTTACAAAAGTTAAATGAATTGCACCCACTTCTGGCATGCAAACCATTGCTGAATTGCCACCATTATTCATTAAAACATGGATGAGGGACTTACCACCTCAGATTTCACTTGGACTTTAGAAAGATAACAAATTTCACATCCTCAAACCTCCTCTGAATGATGCATAATGCATCAAAGATTAAGTACCATAAAATGTCAGAAGCGCCAAAGAGAAAAATGTTAGCTTCTCATTCACTATTAAAAAAAATACTTATCAGTAAATTAAATTCTCTAAACGTATTGCCTTCTGAAGATCAATACTATAGGAGTCATGAGATATGTTTACAAGCCGCAAAATCATTAGTAAAAGTTGCATGTCTTAATTCACAACTCTAGAGATCTGAATGTTCTAGAGATAAGCCCCTAAAGGCTTTCCCGCACAAAACTGCATGGGTTTAACTAATTTAGTTAACATCACACCTTTTGCTAAACTGGTGCAACATCTGTGCATTGATACGCCTATCTGGGTTTAGAGCAAGCTTATATCAGTGTAGTTTCCACCTATCCACACAGATGTTTCACTGGTTTAACATCACAGTTAAACTGGTGCAACTAAGGGCATGCCTACACTTGCCATTTAAAGCAGAAAGTCCCTTTTTTCCACAAAACCCATGGGAAAATCTACACTTGCCAATGACTTTTTGCAGTGATATTCAGAAGTTTCACTGCAAAAAGAAAATCACCTCCACAAGAGGCTTACAGCTCTTACCAGTGGTGTTTTTGCGCTGATGTGCAAGTGAAGACACGTTCTTCCTATTTACAGCGCTTTTAGACTCCACAGGATACCCCACAGTGCCTAGGTGACCACTCTGGCCAGCAGCTCTGCTGCTCTGACGCCAGGTAAACAGACATCCACCCCTGCCCCTGTAAAGCCCTGGGAACTTTGAAACTCCCCTTCCTGTTTTCTTGGCAAGTGCTCACTTATCTGGGCAGCTGACAATGGCTGCTCCACAGAGCAAACGATCCCCTGCTTGGAGCAATGCTGAGCTACTGGAGCTGATCAGTGTTTGGGGAGAGGAGGCTATGCAGGGACCCAGCATGCCCCGTGATTCCCCCCCCAGCCCTTCCCACAAGACCTATCATCAAATGGAGAGAGTTGCACTGTGGATAGCTGCCCTCTGTGCATTGCTCTCATGGTGCTGGAAGTGCTGCAAATGTAAACACTTTCTGATGCCTGTGGAAGTAAGTACACAAACCAGTGCTTTTCTTTCACCGGTTCACTATCACCGTTGAAACTGACAGCACAAAAACTCTGCAAGTGTAGACATAGCCTGTGTGTCTGAATCAGGCCTACAGCTACACAATGCTTTGCCAATCCATCCTTCCATCCCACATCCAATTGTCCCAGAAAGGACTCCTAGGAAGGAGGTGATGATTAGGGTGACCAGATGTCCTGTTTTTATAGGGACAGTCCCATTTTTGGGGACTTTTTCTTATATAGGTGCCAATTACCCCCCACCCTCTGTCCTGTTTTTTCACAGTTGCTATCTGGTCACCCTAGTGGTGATCCAATCTAGATCGTACTGGCCAAATACATTCAGAAGCAGTATTCAGTAAGTGGAGACTGACAGATTTTGACTTCTCTTTGTCCTTTCATGAATTGTCTCTATAGAGTTCCACTGCAGGAGACTAAAGAGTATAGCGCTGCTGCAGCGCTGGGGTGTCAGTGTAAACAGAGAATAATCTTAGTACGTTGTAACTGACCTCCAGAAGCTTCCCATAATCCTTTTAAGTAAAGATAACTCTCTCTGTTTTGTTGTGATGCCTCTCTTTATTTTGTTGTGAATTCCGGGCTCCCGAAGCTGCTTATCAAAAAAACCAAACACAGCTACTGTTTGCTGTGAATGAGCAGAGGCAGGGAGCTCCCTTTGGAATGCCCATAGCTAGTGTTTGCTTGAGGAGAGGGGAAGGGAGGGGGCTTGAGGAAAGAAGCAGCACGGCGGGAGGGAGGGGGGTCCGTTTCAGGGAGGCTGCTTATCTGGTCTGTGAGGAAGAAAACAAACAGCTATTTTTTGCTTTCAGCAAGTGAGAGAGGGGTGAGGGAGGGGGTTGGAACTTGCAAGGCAGCTGCTGACAGAGTGTCAGCTGCAAAAATCCACTCTCTCTCCCCCTCACGCTCCCTGTCACACTCCACCCCACCCCCCTCTTTTGAAAAGAACCTTGCAGCCACTTGAACGCTGGGATAGCTGCCCATAATGCACCGCTCCCAATGCCGCTGCAGATACTGCACATGTGGCCACGACAGTGCGCTGACAGCTGTCAGTGTGGCCAGACTGCAGCGCTTTCCCTACTCAGCTGTATGAAGACAAGTTTAACTCCCAGCGCTGTATAGCTGCAAGTGTAGCCATACCCTAAATATAAACCAGGAAGAGGACTGAGGAGAATGCCAAGATTGAAGTAACACTGCCCACCCACACAGAAGACTACACCTAGCCCCATTAACAGGTTAACATTTTATGAATGAAGTAATTGAACTTCAAGTGGCAGCTTAAATACCAAGACAATAAACCTCTGACAAGCAGCCAATGTATCCATTCCTGCTGTAGAACAAGTTCTCCTTACAGGCTTGAACACAAGCGATCATCCATTTTGAAAGACTATGAAATGAAAGGTCTTGACTGTTAAACTGAAAAACTTACATAAGATTTATTCTTTTCCAAATAGTATCCAAGTTCCCTTTTAGCATCTAATAAACTGTGTTTCTTCTTTCCCAGCTTCAGCTTGTTTTTACTCTCTAAGGCTATAACTACACTACGAGGCTTTTAGCAACAAAACATTTCCACTTCCCACAAGCAGCAGCAGCTTTGTCAGCAAGAGAGCACTCCTACTGACAAAGCATTGTTCACACTGGTGCTTTTTATTGGTAAAATCTTTGTCGTTCAGGGGGGTGTTTTTTTAACACCCCAAATGACAAAAGTTGTGTCAATGACATGTCAATGTAGACAAAGCCTAACAGAACTACTTAATACTAAATTTATAACCAGCATGAGAGATCTGCTCCCATACCCTCTTTTTTGCAGGCAGAAAAAAAATAAAGAGGATGGGCTGGGCCTTATACAGTCAGATCCTGGAATATATGTAAATGTGTTCACCACTCTCCACCAAATTTATTACTAAATTTATTCAGGTTTCACAAGAAAGGTACGTAATTCTTCTACTGGGATTCTAACAGACAGTTCATGAACGAAACTCAGCCCCACTCCTCTCCAGTTCAGTTTCAATACATCTCTAACAGGTTTATATAACACTGTTGTATAAATTAGATAAAATAAAGCAAAACCACAAGAGATAGTTTTAACGTCTTTTGCTAAGACAGGTGTACTCCAACACAGAACTCTAAAAAGTGAACTCTGTATTACAGCAGCTACAAAACTGACTTGACATTTGAGAAAAGTTTTAGATTCACAAAGGCCATGAAACAGCAAGGCATTAACGCAAGGCCCTTCTTTAAGCATAAGTAGTTTTACTGACTTCAGTGAGGTCGCTCGTGTTTAAATGTAGGTATGCAGTTAAGGACCTTGCTGAACAGGGCCAAACAGAACAATTCATTACTGTAATAGAAAAACAAGTTACCCAGTGTCTCCCACCAGCAGAACTGGTTCGCCAAACTCCAGAGCTCGTCCTACCAGAACTGCAAGCCTCCTCATCCCTTGAGTCCAGACAACATGACTAAACTCGCCGTCCATCACCGACATCTGTGTAGATGATTTAACTGTCCAACAAAGAACAAGTTGATTAGCTTTAATCATAAGCATCAAGCTTCTGATTTAGTCCTTTTTGCAAACTCACCCAATAACTTTCTAACACTTTCCTCTGAGAAGAGAGAGTGGGGATACAATTTCTTCTTAAAATGCTTTTCAAGGACACTTTGAATAACATCAACCTCCTCCTGTTTCCTGACTCTGCCTGCCAGAAGCATGAAACCTGTAAATAAGGCAAGAGAAATCAGAGTGTTTTCTTTGATTTTTCAAGTGGAATGTGTGACATACCAGGGGTACAATCCAGACCAATGAGTAACTGTGACCCCTGCCCTGTAACTTGGGATGCCTTTTATAATTCCTTGCTGCTGTTGCCTCCGGCCTGGACTGCTCACAAACAGCCTCCAGCGTGTAAGTCAGTCCCAACATAGATTTTAGGGTCCCACTGAATCTTTCCACCAAATCATTTGTTTCTGGGTGATATGAGGTAGCCTTTAGTTTTGTTACTCCACAACTTCCATAGCTCACTGAAGAGCCGAGACAGAAAATTTGACCCACGGTCAGATAAAAATCTCTTTAGGGAAACACACTCTGCCAAAGATAGTGAAAATGGCTCTTGCCACAGATTTTGCCTCAATCTTAGTCAGAGCTAATCCACTACCACCAAGACACATTTCTTTCCGCTTTGGGTAGGACCCACGATGTCCATTGTTACCCTCAGAAATGCCTCTTGTATTACAAGCAAGGGGTACAGGGGAACTTTCTGGGGTACTTTTGACTTAATTCACAAGACCTGCGATAATTCCTCACATCATTCTGTATTCCTGGCCCATATACATTTTTCTTTAACCTGTCATAGGGTTCTCTGTGCCCCCAAGTGATCAGCAAAAGGACAATCACGTGTTAGCACATAGCATGGTGCTATGTGGGCTCAACCAACTGCTTATAGGGTTGCCCAGGGGTTTGGCTTTTCCCCATAAGAGCCTCCCTCTACAATCTCCTCATTTTCATTTCCTGGGGCTCCTCTTGGACACGTCTGACACTCTCTGGAGTGGGATCTATCCCTTATTCAACTGCAAAACGCTGGCAACTGATATCTGGGACCACTTCTTCAGTCACAGGAATTATCTCCTCCCCAGCTGGCCCCGAGGGCATGCTGCTTTTCTCTGCCATGCAGGAGCCAGCCTCAGCCGCTCCCACACCTGGAAACAGTTTCCTTCTGCTGCAGAAGAGTTAGAGCAGAGGTTCTCAATCTGGGGGCCATGACTCCTCGGGGCTCGCGAGCTGTAAAACTCCTCCTCCCAGTTTTTAAATTTATAAGAAGGGTCACGCTCAGAGGCTTGCAGTGTGAAAGGGGTCACCAATACAGAAAGTTTGAAAAAACACGGTTACTCACCTTGTAACTCTTGTTCTTCGAGATGTGTTGCTCATATCCATTCCAGTAGGTGTACGCGCCGCGCGTGCACGTTCGTCGGAAAACTTTTACCCTAGCAACTCCAGCGGGCCGGCAGGTCGCCCCCTAGAGTGGCCGCCCACTATGGCGGGTGATATATACCCCTGCCGGCCTGCCCGCTCCTCCAGTTCCTTCTTGCCGGCTACTCCGACAGTGGGAAGGAGGGCGGGTGTGGAATGGATATGAGCAACACATCTTGAAGAACAAGAGTTACACGGTGAGTAACCGTGTTTTCTTCTTCGAGGCGCGGCTCATATCCATTCCAGTAGGTGATTCCCAAGCCTTACCTAGGCGTTGTGGGTCGGGGGAGGTCATAGTGCGCAACACAGCAGAACCGAAGGCCGCATCATCCCTGGACTGCTGGACCAGGGCATAATGGCTAGTAAATGTGTGCACGGGACCAGGTCGCCGTCTGCAGATTCCTGGACGGAACTCGTGCGAGGAACGCCATTGATGAGCCTGGCTCTGGTAGAGTGCGCAGTTACACGCCCGAAGGGAGATGGGCCAGCGGTCGTAACATGTTTTATGCAGGACGTCACCAACGAGAGATCCTCTGTGAGGAGATCTGGCAACCCCTTGAGCCGCTCAGCTATTGCGACAAAGAGCTGAGTGGACTTGTGGAATGGCTTAGTTCTTTCTATATAAAAGGCGAGCGCCCTGCGCACGTCTAGACAGTGTAATTGTTGTTCCACTACGAGATGAATGAGGTTTGGGAAGAATACGGGAAGGAATATGTCCTGGTTAAGTGAGAAGGCCGAGACAACTTGGGGAGGAATGCAGGATGTGGCCTCAGTTGCACCTTGTCTCGATGGACACCGTGTACGGAGGGTCCACGACGAGTGCGCGCAGCTCTGATATGCGCCTAGCGGATGTGACGGCCACCAGGAATGCCGTTTTCCAGGACAAATAGAGGAGAAAACATGTAGCCAGTGGTAAATATCGGGGGACATAAGACGAGACAACACTTACGTTGAGATCCAGGAGGGGCTGGATGACGGACTTAGGGGTAAAGGCGCTCCACCCTTGTGGATCTAGTCACCAGTGGGTGTGAAAGACGGAATGGCCTCGCTCCCTGGTGGAAATGGAGATGGCGCCAAGTGAAACCCGGGAGAGAGGCATATAGCCAGGCTTGGTGGAGCGACCACAGGTAGTCCAAGCGATCCGTGATGGAACATCGAGCGGTGGAAGCGCTTTTCCGCAACCAGCACGTAACACTTCCATTGGCTATGTACGTACGTCCTTGTAGATGGCTTTCGACTTCCTAGAATACTTGCTCAACTGGGGAAGAGCAGTGCAATTCGACCAGTTAGCCACGCAGGAGTCACGCTGAGAGATGCAGGACTGAAGGGTCGGGTGACAAAGCTGGCCGTGGGTCCTGCCGTGATCAGGTCAGGTGAAGAGGCAGGGAACAGGGTCCACTACCGACAGGTCCAGGAGCAGAGAGTCTACAATGCTGACGTGGCCATGCCGGAGCAATGAGATCAAGCGGCCCTGTCCCTGCATGCCTTCAGAGGACCTTTGAGGGATCAACAGGGAACGGAGGGAAGGCAAAAGAGATGCATTCCCCACGGAACGAGGAAGGCATCCGCTACCGAGCCCCCGCTCGCGGCCTTGGAAGGAGGCAGAACGTCGGACACTTCCTGTTCGTGCGAGATGCAAAAAGGTTCCATTGTGGAATGCCCCACCTGCGGAAAGTGTAGAGGCAAACGGTCCGGCGAAGGGACCATTCGGTGGGAGCCGAAAAGACCGACTGAAAGATGGTCGCCAGAGGTATTGCGCGCCGCCGGGAGAAGGAAGCGCTAGGCTGACTGAGTGGGCTATGCAAAAGTCCCACAACTTTATGGCCTCCCGACACCAGCAAGGGAGATCTCATCCCGCCCTGCTGTTGACATAGTACACCGCTGTGGTGGTGCCTATAAAAACCGAGACACACCGGCCCGGATCTGCCGATGGAAGGCCCTTGACAAGCAAGCTGACTGCTCATCAATTCTCGGACGTTGATATGGAGAGCAGATCGCAGGAGACCACGACCCTGTGTCCTCAACGTCCAGTGTAGCTCCCCATCCCAAGTCCGATGCGTCCGTAGTGAGAGGACATCGAGGGCTGTGCAGGATGGAATGGGCCGCCCCGCACAGACGATGGCTCCTCAGCCCCATGGAGGGAGAAGAGTACGTCCCCGTTGGACTGTGACGACGGTATTCCAACGGTCGCCTGGCTAGGCGGAGCTGAGGAATGAGCCACGACTGCACGAGGTCTGAGTCAGAGCCTGGCGTGCTCGTCACGAAAGTGCAGGCCGCCATGTGGCCCAAGAGCGTAGGCAGGGCAGAGAGTAGAGTTAAGGTGGCTGGCTGTAACCTGCCGGATGATCTCGTCAATGCCTGGAATCGGGACGAGGGAGAGAGTGGCCTTGGCCGTGGTAGAATCCAACGCGCCAATAATTCCTATCCTCTGGGTGGGGATAGAATGGACTTCTCCACGTTTAGCATCAGGCCTAGGTTCGCGAAAAGGCGGTCTGATCATGCGGACATGGAGAGCACCTGGCTTGCTGACGGCCCTGATAAGCCGTCGTCGAGGTTAGGAAATACGTGCACCCGGCTGCGACAAAGGAAGCGCGACGACTCGGCCATGCACTTCTGGACACTCTCGGGCCGACAAGGGCCGAACAGGGACCGTGAACTGATAATGACGGCTGCCTATGAGAAAGCGCAAGAACTCCGAGTGGGGCTGGGAAAATCGTGACATGAAAATAGGCGTCTTGCATGTCGAGGCGGGCGTACCAGTCTCCAGGATCCAGGAGGGATAATGGTCCCAAGGAAACCATCGGATTTCCAACTTCAGTAAATATTTGTTGAGTCCACGGAGGTCAGATGGGGGTCGCAGACCTCCCTTGGCCTGGGAGTCAAGAAGTAGGGAGTAGAACCTCTGCTCTTCTCGTTTTGCGGAACTCCTGAATGGCACCTTTATGGTGAGGAGCGTTTGCACGTCCTGGTAGGAGGATCTGCTCGTGAGACGGGTCCTGAAGAGGCGAGGGCGGGAAGGCGGTGTACGAGGGCAAACTGCAAGATGTATCCAAACCGCAGCTCTGCGAGGATCAGCAGTCTGAAGTGAGCCGGCACCACATCGGAGGAAGTACGAGAGGCGTCGGAGAAGGGTGGAGAGGGATCACGGAGGAAATCTGGTACATCGCCCTCGGGGTATCTTCAAAATGAGGGCTTCGTCAGCCGGAAGAAGCTGGGTAGGCCCTTGCGCCTGCCCCGGCTTATCGCGACGTCTAGCGCTTGCCACTTCTATGGCGGCGCCTGAGAGAGTCTTGCTCTGTCTGGCCGGGGGGAAAGGTTACGATTGTTGTTGTTGTTTGTTGTTGCGCGGAAGGCTACACTGTGTCACGGTGCGTATGCATTCCAAGGCCGCATAATTGACCCTGTTATCTTTAGCGTTTGCAGCTGCGGTCGGTCTATCATGGAACAGTCCTGGTCCTCAAACGGAAGATCCTGGTGGTATGTTGGCGTTCGCGGAGAGGCCAGAGAACCTGCAGCCAGGAGTACGATGCATCGTGACCCCGGAGGCCGACAGTTTACTGGCGGCAGAGTCGGCCGCTCCAGTGCCGCCTGAAGGGAAGTGCGTGCGACTGTCTTGTCCTTCGTCCAGAATGGTGGACGACTCCGTGACGAGCTCTTGCGGGAGGAGCTCTTAATTTATTCAGCCGTTGTCCAGGTGTTAAAGGAAGTACGCCTGAGTAGAGCTTGTCTGGTTAGAACCAAACTGCAGCTGCAATGCTCACGCAGAATAGACCTTGCGGCCCAGTAGGTCCCATACTTCTTGCCTCCTCTGGAGCTTTGGGGGCTGGCGCTCTTGCCATAGCACTTCCCTCTCGTCACAAGATTGAACGACGGGGAACATGGGCCGCGGGTGGACATACGGTATCGTAGTCCTTAGATGGCGACATGTATTTACGTTCTACCCCTCGGGCAGGGTGGAGGAACGGAGGCCGGTGACTGCCAGATGTGTTGGCGTTGCTCTGTATCGTTTTTTAAAAGGCAGTGGCAACACGAGTGGGAGCGTTCACCGACGTGAGTTATAGTGCACACAGGTCGCGCAATCTGGAGACCTCCTCGGCCTGAATGTTCATGGTTCAGACCGCACTCACCTAGGAGGTTTCTGGTGCGCCCTCCAGTCAATAGGGCGGGGACCCGTGGATATAGTTCCACCCGTAGATGCTTCCAGGGAGGAGATGAAGGGTCTGGCAAGAGTGGTTCATGCGTACCTCCACAGCTTGAAGTACCGGTGTCAGGGCTCCTGAGGATTCCGCAGCCAGCGAAAAGGACGGTGCGGCCTTGCTCAGGGATGGACGTGAGGCCGTGACCTGCAGGCTCTGGAGCCCTGCGCTCTGGGTCAGGCGCACGTGAGGGAACGTGCTGGAGGCCCCTGGGCTTGATGGTATGCCCAGGGGGTCCAGAAGCCCGTGCTGGCGGGCCCTGCTCCTGGCAACCTTCCGAAAGATGAAAGCGCAGGTCTTTCAGAGTCCAAATATATTGCGTACGTCCGGAGAGGATAGCAGGCCTTGTCCGGTGAGGGCCATGGGTGCGAAGGAGGATAGCGCGAATGCACAGAGCCCTTGATGGCGACGACCTCCGTGCACAGTGCGGATGATCGGTGCCGTGAGTCGTACCGGTGCCGGATCGGGACACGGGACCTGCGACCAGGCAAGCGGTGTGCGACTCGGGGCGATCCGGGGACTGGACCTGCGTTGCCGTGAGCGGCTCTCTGGAGTATCGAGGGGCCAGAGCGGTGGTGGAGCCGGAGCGGTGCCAGGAGTATTGTGGATTCGCCGCGATGATGATCCGGCCGGCGCGGTACGACTGGTGCCGCTAGCGAGAGGCGGTGCCGGACTTGAGCAGCGTTCGCGAGGAGACCTAACCCTCGCGATGGTAGCCTGGGATTGTGACCGATGCTGGGATCTTGAGCAGGGCCGGGTCGGGAGGGGAATTTCCGGGGACGTCGGCCTCATCGGGCTTGGCCTTGCCCTTGTGAGAGCACAACCGCACCGGCGGTGCAGGGGTTGGGGAGCCCAGGGCTCCGTTTTAAAGCAATCGAGTCCCGTGCCGACGAGAAGTCGTCGGGCGTGACGGAGATATCAGCCTACCGCAGATCTTGGCGGGGAGCTGGGAGAGGATGGACCGACAGGAAACCCGCGCAGCCGAGTCAACGAAGCCCTTTGCACACGCAGCATGCCGTTCGAGTCGGCAGAACGCCGGGCTCCTTACTAGGGGACCAGCTTACTCGCGGGTTAGAGGACGTGGAGGGCCCTTCCCGGAGCCGTGCCACAGGAGAAGGGCCCGTGCCAGTCGGTACTTCAACCGCCGTCCGACGAGGGATCCGTGTTCGCCCGGGAGCCGCGCTTGGCGCCAGAAGGCGCGGGGTGAAGTGCCGCTTCCATAAAGGAGCGTTCCTAACGCGCCACTCGCACCTCCGGGTCCCTTTACGGTCGTCGCCACGACGAAAAGATTCTAAGACTAGCGGCACTCTATCTGAGAAATGTGTGCTCTCCCCTAGGCCAGCCTTCAAGTCAGGCGTCGTGGGGATCACTGGTGGGCAACGGCTTCTTACAAGTCGAGAACACGTCTGATCACCGGCGAACAGGCATCAGCCCAGCGCAGAGAGAGGACTAGAGCCCCAAACCCAGATACGAAGTATCAAATAATAACAACATAACACAACCCTACAGTATGCTAAGTAACTATGACTAACTAACTAGAACAGTAACGATTGACAAGAGAGCTAGAAGATGTGGAGGTCAGCTAATGCGCGCTCCAACATTCCAACGACCGACACGACGCGAAGAAGGAAGAGGAGCGGGCTGGCCGGCAGGTATATATACCACCATAGTTGGCGCCACTTAGGGGGACCTGCGGACCGCTGGAGTTGCTGGGTTAAGTTTTCCGGACGACGTGCACGCGCGTCCGGCGCCATACACCTACGGAATGGATCTGAGCAAGCACTCCGAAAGAAGAACCACTAAGTTAGAGAGACCCTCCCTCCAGCATCTGTCTGCGGACATACCACTTCCTCTGATCCAGCACAATATTCCCTTTGACATCATTCTTTACCAATTAATAGCCTTAACCATACGCAAATCGCCTTCCCAACCAGTATTTCACAGATACTACAGCACCACTATTGTAAAGACACTTTCTAAACCTATTCTATTCCATAGATCTTGGCCTAATGTACCAGGAATTATATGTCCTGCCACTACTACCGAGCTCACAATTTTCCATCAGGTACATTTCAGTCTCTTTGGACATGCGGCCCTTGATCAGAGATATCTGGGCTCCAGTGCTTCTCCTCCCCCTCCTCTCCAAGCCAGGTACCCTTCTTATTACTTCTGGCAACCTTAATAAATTCGCACATCAACCCACCTGGTCAAGCACTCCCAAACTCATCAGGTGAGCTTAAAATAGATTGGATAGGAGCTTAGTTTCATTTATTTGGAGCACCCTGATTCTCAGGTGCTCAGTGAGTTACACTACAAAATCTTCTTGGGACTCTCTCACCATGCACCATCAAAAAAAAAAAGAAAGAGAGGTTTTTTGTGAGCGGAGTTCTCCAGGAGGGACAATCTTGGGAGCGGGGGCAGACTTGCCTGGGCTCCAAACCCTCTCCTTTTTCCGAGGGTAAAACGAGGATCCCTTTAACTGGTTTGCATCCCTCTCTGCGCCTGTCTCACTGGACATCGGGTTAGACAACGGCAATTAGCCAGTTGCCTTTCTTACAGATTTTTAAAGATTATCCATAAACTATTCAAATCTCATCAGTGCCACTATACTGCCGAGGAAATGTTTTGAGCACGAGATCAAACAATGCTAAATCCGTTACTCTCCAAAGTGCCTCTTACCTCTGCTTTATCCAATCCTTAGGTTTTTGTATTTGATACATAGAGCCTTGCCACACTTGCACGCAGTTTACACTTCCTTTAAAATGGCAAAGCAGCATTTGATCCGCTAAAAGAGCTTCTTTATGGGCTTTTAAGGTACTCTTGTTATAGGTATGTGGTTGAGGACTAAATAATATGGTTAGAATCTCTTCGACTCGGCTCTCCTCCATCCGTTTTTGGTTCACACATGTGTTTGCCTTTATTTCTTCCACTTGTTCTAACGTGATTCGATTTCTGCACGAGCACGCTGTATGACAAAGGAGGGTAACCCATCGCCAGCCTTCGTGCGACTCTAGTTGTTCCTAGGATTTCACCAGTGTGTGGCGCAAGAGCTCAGAACTCTGGCTCCCCTCCTTGTATGTTTGTTTGTGTTTCTGGTTTTTGTTTATCACCGTCGTTGATGCCTTATTTTACTTGTATGATTGATAGCAAACAGTTTTATACTTGTTTTTCCAACTCACCATATCATTGAAGCTGCGCGTGGCTATAAGTGTGTGAGGGGAACACTTATCTGTACTGTTGATGTGTCACGAGCAATTACTCTTACAAGATATACATCACTGACGTTCAGTGTTGTATTGACTTATGTTCGGTCGATGCTTTATTAAAACATTCATCTATGCATTTACTGTCCTTTACCAGCTGTGAACAGTAACATTGCATTCTGGACCTTACAGAGGTTGCTGGATTCCTTTCATAGGGGCTGTAGGAGCGGGGTGTTGGGAATGGATATGTGTGAGCCGAGTACACATCTGTGATGAGGACATTGGACGAGTTACTAGACCAGGTGGCATTTGAGACCGGTTTTCTGGTGTATACAGACATGGATCACGATAAGCTCTCTCGCTCTTCCGTAGATTATCTCTACTCAGTCACATTCCACCATTTGCGCTGGTTCTTTGCAGTCTTATATCACATCTGATCCATGGTGAGGTGATCCTCGCGTCGCTCTTCTAGGCGGTCCGCTCGCAGTGTGCTCTGTTTAACGCTGACTGATTTGGTGTAACATCTGACAGAGGTGGGTAGTCACCTCTCGCAACTGGCTTAGCGAGCTAGAAGAAGCAGAGAGTGCTAGTGTGCCCTCATACTAGCCTTGTATCATCCAGGAATCCAAGTGTTTGTGTCATGACATCACAACTGGCACCTAGCCACATCATATTTCTTTACTAGGACAAGTCTAGGGCAGGTATTGTCTACAAAGTGTTGCGAGGAACATACATCTCCCTGCTCTCTGATTACCGTGTAGGTGTTATTCGGAAGTACTTCACAGAGCTGGGAAGAAGATTGCTAACCATTATTACTCATGTGGTATGGATGTCTTGTGCCCACAAAAAGTGCACTGAATCAGTTACACGGGGAAAACGTCATTACCATCCAACACTGGCAAGGGAGAATTATCTCGCTGGCACAGTTCCTGCGTACTTTTAACCACTGTACGCAGACACAAACGGTGTGTTCGGAGCCAGCAATGTCAGTGACTACTCTTACAAAATATAGAGTGAGTTAGTACCAGTCTGTTCCTGCACCAACTGGATTCTGGTGCAGGTGTTTGGAGGAGAGTTTCGAATCTGCGGTTACAACTCCCTGATTATGAGCACAGCTGTCCATCCTCAGCATAAGTTAGATTAGCCTTAGGGATGCTGTAAGCATAAATCAGATTGTGTATGGTGATTTAGGGACCTATACACATGTAAACTACAGCAGAGAAATAACACAGCGAGCAATGTTGCATCCTTTCTGGTCACACCCCAACATGCCACTTTCTTTTTGATCTAAACTCTATCGTATACTGAGCAAAAACTCCACTGAAGTTAAATGTGGCTATGGAGGGCCTTACCCTCTCAGGTGCTGACCCTTTCCTGTAAGGTGTTGAGCTCCTTGCTGGAGTCCTTACTGAGTAGATTCTCTGTCTTTTTAGTAACAAGATGAATTTGGTGTGGCCAACAATTTTATGGCCGCTTGTCTTTCTTGGTTTGACCAACTTGGGTATCTTGGACCTGACTGTTTCAGAGGTTCAACAACCTGAGGTTCCCCATTAATCAGCTGGAGTTGTGGGTTCTTGCAATCTGAAAATTCAGGCCCGATATCTGAACATAAGGTTATTAAAATCTGTGGCTGCTTCTGATGTTTTTGGTTCTATTTTTGAGACTACAACTGAATATTCCTTGATTTAAGCCAAGAGGCTTTGAAACGGAAGTAAGTACTAAAGATTTTTCCTTTCTTTAGGTTAAGACAGGTAAAATACATCATTTAGTTAAATCATTTCAGAGAAACTTTCAGCAAAAGACTTTCTAAGAGGTTTTGTGACTCAAGATCTTTTTTTTAAAGGAAAAGCTGCTTCTAAATCCGGCCAAGCTTTCCTTGGACATGAACATTGCCCTCATGATGGTAACTTACAACAAAGCTTGAAAGGCTCAGGCTTGCTAACTACATTACAAAAACCTGCTCTGAGCCGCGACTTTTCCTTGGCTGGACAAGGCTTAGCGGATGTGTTGAAATTTCCATGGAAGGATGGCTTTTAAAAAAAAACAAAAACAGCAAGCAATCTCTGCTGAAAACAATATTTAACACAGATTGGGGGAGAACCACTCCCTCTCCTTTCTCACTTCCCCCCATGCGTTTGGAGGTGAAACAAACCCCTGACAGAGATTAGTGTTTAGTGAGTCGCCTAATTCCTCAGCACAGGAGTGAATTTCACCAAAATAAACTGTTTTAAAAGCTTCATTTCTACGAGGCGTCAACCTCTTCAGTAACTCCTTTTTTCAGCCAATTTTATCTCCGTGCTTTTCCTGAAGTCAGTGACAGGATAAAATTGGCTCTGTGTTTGTGTGATCCTGCCCATTATGCAAAGTGGGATATAAAATTGTCCTCAAGAGCATTGTGCTGTTTTTTGCTGCCTGCGCGGTCAGGTTAATCTGTGACAGTGGTAGATGCCTTTAGATTCTTAAAGGGAGATTTTCCTGATGCTCACATACAGCTAGGTGTCAGCCTCCCATGAATGTCAGGGTAAGTTCTTGGGTGTCAACTTCTATTTATGCTTTTGAAATCCTTCCCCTTAAATTTCCTTTCCCCTCTCTGTCTTTGTGTCTGCTGGTTGAAGCTTCTTGCCAGCACCCTGGCTGCCCTGTAACTGTGTATTCTACATTGTGGTTTTGAGAAGGAGGGGTGGGGGGATTAAAGTAGAATATTAATGAAAGGACATTACAGCATGACCCGATACATGCGGTTCAAGGGCCAGAGATTTGGTTTGATGCTAGATTTAATAGCAAGTAACAGCAGTCTAACTTTCAAATGTGATTCCTTCATTGCTTCAGTGTGAATGCTGGGGTGCACGAGCGAGAGCTCCTTAAATTACTTCTGCAAGGAACTGCTGCATTTTTCTGTTTAACTGGGCTTCAGGACTTTGAGGACCCTTTCTATAAGAGCCCCAGGTGCTAGTGCTTTCTACTGTAGTAGTCTTACGTTAATTTCAAGGGGACAACTTGCAAGAGAGGGCTTATGAGGAAAAGAGACTGCAGCCCCAGGCTGTTAGGTTTGCCTGCCATGCCTTACATAAGGACCTCTACATCCTTCCCAGATGAACCTCCTTCCTCCTGTGGGCTCACTGAGTGCCTTCCTCTGCGATACAGGTACTGCAGGAGCCAACTGAGTTTCCCTTCCTGTGGATTTGAAAGGGTGAGAAGCCAGCATATGCTTTTTGGGAGGCCTGTTCTCTTCTTTGCTCTCCACTGAAATGCAGCTCTCTGGGTAAACCCAGTTGCTGTTTAACGTTATTGTGCAATTTGTCAGGACAGGCAATGAAGAAAAAATACTGTATGCTGTTTGAAAACTGTGGGCATGACACAAAAGCAGGCTGGGTTGCTCATGTCAGGACTGGGCCAGGAAAACAAGCTCTTGGGTTGGGCTTCACCAGGAGAGGACAACGATCACCAGAGTCAGAGCAGTGCTTCTCAATTGCAGGCAGGCAGCGTGCCTCCTTTGTTGTCTCTGTGTTCAGGACATTGATGCTATGAGGCTTGAATGTATTGTGCGGAAAGGGCACTGCAGGAATGATCTGTGTGTGAACCCTGGCATGCAGGGTGTTGGAGGCTAAACAGTGAGCAGCCTTGATGCATTAAGGTATGTCTACACAAGCAAAGGAAGAACCCAGGTCTTGGCCCCATGCCAGCAACTCAGGCTTACAAGGACTCGGATTGTTTCATGCTGTGTTTAGACTTCCAGGCTCGGCTTTGAGCCTGGACTCTAGGAACTTTGGCAGAGGTGGAGGGGCCCAGACCTGGGCTTTAGACTTCTGGACTCAGGTACACAGCGACTTGAAACAGGTGATAGCCTGCAGCACGTGAGCCTGAATTTGCTTGACAATGGGCTAGTGGTGCGTTTTTCTTTGCTGTGTAATGTACCCTTAGGCACAAAGTTTCCTTCTGGAGAAAGCTAATTAATTCACATTCCCAATCAGTCTGGGGGATCTGATTAACCATCAAGTCTGAGTGGGATGGTGGAAAGATGATGTTCTGGGATAGGAGAGCTCGTATGCTCTGAGATGCAAGGAGGGAGGATCTGTTTTCTTCACCTTGTGGGAAGGGGTGAGAAACCACTGTAAATACTTTTCCTGCACAAGATGTATTCAGGTTGGTGAGACTATAATGTGAGGTTGCTTTAGGCACTGGAGAGTCTAAGTGGTTTCAGGCATTCATAGGGGAGGACTGAGCATGCCTTCTTACCCTTGCTTCCTGTGCCGCTCACTGGCTAGTTTATATTTATTTGTGTGGCAGTGGCAGATTGAGACTGCTTAGTTTGGCTGTTGGAGAGATCTTAGAGCGATATTTCAGTTTCCTTAAAAGAGGATTTTGCCAGGACATGGCTTAAACCTCACATGTGCTGGTCTTGATGGGTTCTTTGCAACCATATGTGGTCAAAACTCAATGGTATGGTCCACTGATAAAGTAGCACTGCCATCCTAGCACAATGATGGATCATGTCTTCCCTCCAAGGCCTATAAAACAACAACTCTTACGGGTCATGGTTAGTGTAGGGTATTTCTCGCAGAATTGTAAACAGGATCATAACATCACCTGATGATGAGATTCTCTTATAAATTTGAACCGTATACGTACATCCCAAATAATGAAACTTGAAAAGCAGCTTTTTTAACGATTGAGAGCTATATTAAATACATTTTACAGCTGGTGCAATTCAGGTAAGTGTGAGTACCCTTTGTCCTCCAAGGGAAATAATTTATTTGGAACCTCAGGATTAGCCTGTTCAAAAATGGGTAGATACTTTTAATTTGAAGTCTGTTGCCTTGTATGCAGCGGAGGTTTAGGGTCCCTCAATGGCTATAGCAGGATGGGCAGAGCGATTGGTTGTCCCTAAGCCTCTGTTGTTTGCCCAGAAGCTTTGGAATGAGTTGACAGGATGGATCATCAGTGTGTTAGACCTGTTTCTGTTTCTTCCCTCTGGGCATGCTGGCATGGCCAACTGTCAGAAGAGAAGAATTACTGTGCTAGATGGACTTTGTCTGACCTAGTACGGCTGCTCTTTACGCAGGACATAATTGTTACAGGCTAGGGCCCTGATGGAGGAAAAGATGGTGGACTCTGGGATTTGGTCCAGTTTTAGCCCATACACCATTTGATATTGTCTCCTCCGAACTCCTTATATGTTTCTCTCCGTAAGTACGATCGGTTTATATCCTGCTTAAATGCAATAAAGTCAAGCACCACTTCTCCCTGTTTAAGGATCAGACTACCTGCCTGGGCAGGGCGTGGGGTATGGTTGGAACATGTGTATACAGTCAAAGGCACGGACTTGCGCAATAATGACACATACAGTTCAAACGGTATGCCCAGGACTATGACAACTGCGGCAATCATGAGTAAATGTGAATTCACCTGTATAAGGATTTTTTTTCCTACACTTTGTGTTACAGAGTTCTAATAGGGAGATTTTCCTTTGCTTCCTGTGTGCAATACAGGAGGGTGTATTCATACACAGGAATATAACTGACTCAGAGAAATGGAGGGAACCAAATGAGGTTGATGAACATTGGCGAACATAGTCTAAAAAGATTGAGTTATAGCCAAGATACCAAGTGGAATAACGAAGACCGCCACGAACAGATCTCGAAGGTAATGAACATGGATCGAGCATCTCATTCTTACCTGATATACATCAATTTGAAGTTAGCAGTTATTGGTGGTAATGGGCCTCTGAATGCTATTGATTTTGGTGCCAGGGATGGGAGGGGTTCTGTGGGAGTGGGGAAGGAGGGCGGGGTGAGTGGAATGGAAAGCACACATCTTGAAGAACAAGAACAAGGAGTAACCGTTTTCTTCTTCGGCGCGTTGCTCATATCCATTCCAGTAGGTGATCCCAAGCCTTACCTAGGCGGTGGGGTCGGAGTGAGGAGGTCATTAGTGCGCAACACAGCAGAACCGAAGGCCGCATCATCCCTGGACTGCTGGACCAGGGCATAATGGCTAGTAAATGTGTTGCACGGAGGACCAGGTCGCCGTCTGCAGATTTCCTGGACGGGAGACTCGTGCGAGAACGCATTGATGATGCCTGGCTCTGGTAGATGTGCGCAGTTACACGCCCCGCGAAGGGAGATGGGCCAGGTCGTAACATGTTCTTATGCAGGACGTCACACAGCGAGGAGATCCTCTGTGAGGAGACTGGCAACCCCTTGAGCCGCCTCAGCTATGCGACAAAGAGCTGAGTGGACTTGTGGAATGGCTTATTCTTTCTATATAAAAGGCGAGCGCCCTGCGCACGTCTAGACAGTGAATTGTTGTTCCACTACGAGATGAATGAGGTTTGGAAAGAATACGGGAAGGAATATGTCCTGGTTAACGTGGAAGGCCGAGACAACTCTGGGGAGGAATGCAGGTGTGGCCTCAGTTGCAGCTTGTCTCGATGGAACACCGTGTACGGAGGGTTCCACGACTGAGTTCGCGCAGCTCTGATATGCGCCTAGCGGATGTGACGGCACCAGGATGCCGTTTTCCAGGACAAATAGAGGAGAGAAACTGTAGCCAGTGGTAAAACGGGGGGACATAAGACGAGACAACACTACGTTGAGATTCCAGGAGGGGCTGGATGACGGACTGGGGGTAAAGGCGCTCCAGCCCTTTGGGAATCTAGTCACCAGTGGGTGTGAAAAGACGGAATGCCGTCCCTCCCTTGGTGGAAAGTGGAGAGGCCGCCAAGTGAACCCGGAGAGAGGCTAAGCCAGCTTGTGTTGAGGCGACCACAGGTAGTCCAACGACGATTCGGGATGGAAACATCGGCAGGGTGGAAGCGCTTTTCCGCACACCAGCACGTAAAACACTTCCACTTGGCTATGTACGTCGTCCTTGTAGATGGCTTTCGACTTCCTAGAAGTACTTGCCCTCACTGGGGAAGAGCAGTGCAATTCGACCCAGTTAGCCACGCAGGAGTCACGCTGAGAGATGCAGGACTGAAGGGTCCGGGTGATACAAAGCTGGCCGTGGTCCTGCCGTGATCAGGTCAGGGGAAGAGGCAGGGGAACAGGGTCCACTACCGACAGGTCCAGGAGCAGAGGTACCAATGCTGACGTGGCCATGCCGTGAGCAATGAGATCAAGCGGGCCCTGTCCCTGCATGCCTTCGAAGGACCTTGAGGATCAACCGGGAACGGAGGGAAGGCATAAAAGAGATGCATTCCCCACGGAACGAGGAAGGCATCCGCTACCGAGCCCCGCTCGCGGCCTTGGAAGGAGCAGAACGTCGGACACTTCCTGTTCGTGCGAGATGCAAAAAGGTCCATGTGGGAATGCCCCACCTGCGGAAAAGTGTAAGGCAACGTCCGGGCGAGAGGGACCATTCGTGGGAGCCCGATAAAGGACCGACTGAGATGGCCGCCCAGGGGGTATGTGCGTCGCCCGGGAGCAAAGGAAGCGACTAGGCTGGACTGAGTGGCTATGCAAAGTCCCACAACTTTATGGCCTCCCGACACAGAAGGGGAGATCTCATCCCGCCCTGCTGTTGAGCTAGTACACCGCTGTGGTGGTGCCTATAAAAACCGAGACACACCGCTCGGATCTGGCCGATGGAAGGCCTTGACAAGCAAGGTGGACTGCTTCAATTCTCGGACGATTGATATGGAGAAGCAGATCGGCAGGAGACCAGCGACCCTGTGTCTCAAACGTCCAAGGTGCTCCCTCCAAGTCCGCATGCGTCCGTAGTGAGGGACATCGAGGGCTGTGCAGGATGGAATGGGCGCCCGCACAGAACGATGGACTCCTCCGAGCCACCATTGGAGGGAGAAGAGTACGTACCCGTTGGACTGTGTGACGACGGTATCCAACGGTCGCCTGGCTAGGCGGAGCTGAGGAATGAGCCACGACTGCAGAGGTCTGAGTCAGAGCTTGGCGTGCTCCGTCACGAAAGTGCAGGCCGCCATGTGGCCAAGAGCGTCAGCAGCGCTGCAAGTAGAAGTTAGAGGTGGTCCTGTAACCTCCGGATGATGTCCGTCAATGCCTGGAATCGGGAACGAGGGGAGTGGCCTTGGCCGTGGTAGAATCCAGGACGGCGCCGAAAATTCTATCCTCTGGTGGGGATAGAATGGACTTCTCCACGTTTTAGCAATCAGGCCTAGGTTCGCGAAAAGGCGGCTGATCATGCGGACATGGAGAAGCACCTGGCTTGCTGACGGCCCTGATAGCCAGTCGTCGAGTGTAGGAAATACGTGCACCCTGCGGGACAAAGAAAGGCGACGGACTAGCGCGATGCACTCTCGTGAACACTCTCGGGCCGACAAGAGCGAACAGGAGGACCGTGAACTGATAATGACGGCTGCCTATGAGAAGCGCCAGAAATCTCCGATGGGCCGGAAAAATGCGCGACATGAAAATAGGCGTCTTGCATGTCGCAGGGCGCGTCCAGTCTTCCAGGATCCAGGATGGATAATGGTCCCAAGGAAACCATGCGGAATTTCAACTTCAGTAAATATTTGTTGAGTCCACGGAGGTCGAGGATTGGGGTCGCAGACCTCCCTTTGGCCGTGGGAGTCAAGAAGTAGCGGGAGTAGAACCTTCTGCTCTTCTCGTTTTGCGGAACCTCCTGAATTGCACCTTTTGTCGAGGAGCGTTTGCACGCTCCTGGAGGAGGATTTGCTCGTGCAGACGGGTCCCTGAAGAGGGCGAGGGCGGGAAGGCGGGTACGAGGCAAACTGCAGATGGTATCCAAACCGCAGCGTGCGGAGGATTCCAGCAGTCTGAAGTGAGCGCGGCACCACATCGGGGAGGAAGTACGAGAGCGGTCGGAGAAGGGTGGAGAGGGATTCACGGAGGAAACTGGTACATCGCCCTCGGGGTATCTTCAAAATGGGGCTTCGAGCCGGAAGAAGGCTTGGTAGGCCCTTGGCCCTGACCCCTGTTACCCGACTGTCTGCGCTTGCCACTTCTATGGCGGCGCCTGAGAGAGTCTTGCCTTGTCTGGCCGGGGGGAAAGGTCTACGATGTTGTTGTTGTTGTTGTGCGGCCGGAAGGCTACACTGTGTCACGGGCGTATGCATTCAAGGGCCCCATAATGACCCTGTTATCTTTCAGGCTTTGCAGCTGCGGGTCGGTCTATCAGAGACAGGTCCTGGTCCTCAAACGGAAGATCCTGGATGGTATGTTGGCGTTCCGGAGGAAGGCACGAGACCTGCAGCCAGGAGATACGATGCACGTGACCCCGGAGGCCAGAGTTCTGGCGGCAGAGTCGGCCGCGTCCAGTGCCGCCTGCAAGGAAGTGCGTGCGACTTCTTCCTTCGTCCAGAAGGGTGACGAATCTCTACGAGCGTTCTTGCGGAGGAGCTCTTTGAATTTATCAGCCGTTGTCCAGGTGTTAAAGGATAGCGGCTGAGTAGAGCTTTGCTGGTTAGAAACTCGCAGCTGCAATGCTCCCGCAGAATAGACCTTGCGGCCCAGTAGTCCATCCTTCTTGCCTTCTTGGATTGGGGGCTGGCGCTTCTTGCCATGGCATTCCCTCTCGTTCACAGATTGAACGACGAGGGAACATGGCGCGGGTGGACATACAGGTAGTCGTAGTCCTTAGATGGGACCATGTATTTACGTTCTACCCCTCGGGCAGTGGGGGAACGGAGGCCGGTGACTGCCAGATGGTGTTGGCGTTGCTCTGTATCGTTTTTATAAAAGGCAGGGCAACACGAGTGGGAGCGTCAGACGTGAGGTATACATGCACACAGGGTCCTCAATCTCGGAGACCTCCTCGGCCTGAATGTTCATGTTCAGCCGCCACTCACCTAGGAGGTTTGGTTGCGGCCCTCAGGTCCAAGGGCGGTGCGACCGCTGGAGATCGTGTCTTCCGCTACTGGCTCTTCCAGGGGGAGAGTGGAGCGAGTCCTGGCAAGAGTGGTATTGTGACTCACAGTGCTGTAAGTACCGGTTCAGGCTCTCGAGGCTGAGGTTTCCGCAGCCAGCGAAAGGACGGTCGGCTGCTCAGGGCGTGAGTGGTGAGCCGCTGACCTGCGGCTCTGGGAGCCCTGCCGCTCTGGGTCAGGCGCACGTGAGGGAACGTGCTGAGGGCCCCTGGGCTTGATGGTAGGCCAGGGGGTCCAGAGAGGCACGCAGTGCTGCGGGCCCTGCTCCTGCGAACCTTCCGAAAGAGAGCGGCAGGTCTTTCAGAGTCCAAATATATGCTGTCAGTCCGGGAGGATACGAGCCTTGTCGGTCAGGGCCATGGGGGGCCGAAGGAGATACGCCGAATCCAGAGCCTTGATGGCGACGACCTCCGTGGTGCCGGAGATCGGTGCGTGAGTCGTACCGGTGCCGATCGGGACCGGGACCTGCGACCAGCGCGCAGTGATGCCCGGTGCCGGAGGCGACCGGGATCTGACCTGCGCGTGCCTGAGCGGCTCCTGGTAGTCGCAGGTGCCAGTAGCGGTGGCTGGCAGCGGTGCCGGGGAGTTGTGTGATCGGCGCGATGATGACCGGTGGCGCGCGAGTACGACTTGTGCCGCCTAGGAGAGCGCTGCGGGACTGTGAGCAGCGTCGTCGCGAGGGAGACCTCCCTCGGATTCGGTGCGGGATTGTGACCGATGCTGGGATCTTTGAGCGGCGCCGGGTCGGAGAATCCCGGGACGGTGCCCTCATCGCGGGTTGGCTTGCCCTTGGAGAGCACAACCCGCACCGGCGGTGCCGGGGTTGGGCAGCCCAGGCTCCCGTTAAGCAATCAGGTCCCGTGCCGACGAGAAAGTCTCGGGCGTGACGGAGATATCAGCTCTACCCAGATTCTGGGGAGCTGGGAGGGATCGGACTCGACGGACCCCAGGGCCCGGAGTCAACGAAGCCCCTTCACAGCCAGCATGCCGCAGTCGGCAGCGTGCTCCTTACGGGGCCGCTTAGCTGGGGTTAGGGACGTGGAGGGCCTCTTCCCGCGGAGCCCGGTGCCGGGAGAAGGGCCGTGCCAGTGCGTCTTCGCGTGCAGAGGGATCCGGTGCCGGGAGCCGCGCTTGTGCCGGAAGGCGCGGGGTGAAGTGCCGCTTCCATAAGGAGCGATCCTGAGGCACTAGGCCTCGGCGCCTTTTCGTTCGCGGACGAAAAGATTTACAGATCGCAGGGCACTTATCTGAGACTGTGTGATTCCCCTAGGCACCTTCAGGCAGGCGTCGTGGGGATCACTGGTGGGGGCACGGCTTCTTACAAGTCGAGCACGTCTTGAATCCCGGCGAACAGGCATCAGCCCAGCGCAGGAGAGGGCTAGAGCCCCAACCCGATAACGAAGTACTAATATATAACAACTATAACTACACTACAGTATGCTAAGTAACTATGACTAACTAACTAGAACAGTAACGATTGACAAGAGAAGTAGGGATGTGGAGGTCAGCTAATGCGCGCTCCACAGTTCCAACGACCGAACACGGCGGTAAGAAGGACTGAGGAGCGGGTGGGCCGGCAGGGGGATATTATCACCCACCATAGTTGGCGCCACTCTAGGGGGCGACCTGCCGGCCCGCTGGAGTTGCTGCGTAAAGCTATTCTCCGCCTTCCGACGAACGTGCACGCGCGGCGCATACACCTACTGGAATGGATATGAGCAAGCACTCGAAGAAGAACCACTAAGTTAGAGAGACCTCCCCTCCCAGCAGTTTCTGGGACATTACCACTTCCCTCTAGGATCCAGCACAATATTCCCTTTGACATCATTCTGTTACCAAATTAATAGCCTTAACCATACGCAAAATCGCATTCCCAACAAGTATTTCAAGATACTACCCAGCACCACTATTGTAAAGACACTTTCTAAACCTTTCTATTCCATATGCATCTTGGCTAAATGTACAGGAATTATATGTCCTCCCACTACTAGAAGCTCCACTTTTCCATCAGGTAACATTTCAGTCTTTTGGACCATGCGTCCCTTGATCAGAGATATCTGGGCTCCAGTGTCTTTCCCTCCCCCCTCCTCCAAGCCAGGTACTCCTTGTTATTTACTCTGGCAACCTTAATAAATTCCACATCAACCCCCTCAGGGTCAGTCCTCACAAAACTCATCAGGTGAGCTTAAAATAGATTGGATAGGGCTTAGTTTCTTTTATCTTGGAGCACTGATTTCTCAGGTGCTCAGTGGAGTTACACTAGAAACATCTTCTTGGACTCTCCTCCTGCTCAGGAGGTTTGTGATGGGAGTTTCCAGGAGGGGAACAATTTGGGAGCGGGGGGCAGACTGCCTGGGCTCCCAAACCCTCTCCTTTTTTCCGAGGGGTAAAACGGGATCACCCTTTACACTGGGTTTGCATCCCTCCTTCTCTGGCCTGTCCTCACTGGACATCGGGGTTTGCACAAAGGAATTAGCCAGGTTGGCCATTTCTTACAGATTTTAAAGATTTATCCCATAAACTATTCCAAATCTCATCAGTGCATATACTGAGGAAATGTTCTTGAGCAAAGAGATCAAACAATGGCTAAAATCCTTACCTCCCTTCCCCTTTTCCCATTTTCTCATTAGGTCACACATATTCGCTATGACTCATACTATCACTTTTCTTGAGATTTCTAAATTTGAACCTATACACTCCAAGAATAATTTGAAAACTTTGAAAAGCAGCTTTTTAAAATTCAGACTATTAAATACATTTACAGCTGTGCAATCAGTGTGGGTACCTTTTTGTCCTCAGGAATATTATGAACCTCAGATAGCCTTTCAAAAATGGTAGATACTTTTCAATGAAGTCTGTTGCCTTGTATGCATGGAGGATAGGTCCCTCAATGGCTATAAGCCAGGATGGGCAGGGATGGTGTCCCTAGCCTCTGTTTGCCAGAAGCTGGAATGAGTGACAGGGATGGATCATCACTTGATGATTGCCTGTTCTGTTCATTCCCTCTGGGGCAGCTGGCATTGGCCACTGTCAGAAGACAGGATACTGGGCTAGATGGACCTTTGTCTGACCTAGTACGGCTGCTCTTACGCAGGACATAATTTGTTACAGCTGAGGGCTCCCTGAATGGAGGAAAAGATTGGTGACTCTGGGATTTGTCCAAGTTTTGCCATCACACCAATATTATATGTCCTCCTATCCGAACTTCCTTTGTTTTCTCTCCGTAAGTGATGATTCTGTTTACTGCTTAAATGCAAATTAAGTCAAGCACACATTCTTTCCTTTGTTAAGGACAGACCTGACTTCTGCCTGGGCAGGGCTGTGGGGTTTGGAACATGTGTTCATAACATCAAAGCACGGAATCTTATAATGACACATACAATGTTTCCACACGTATTTTGCCAGGACAATACTGACCAGCAAATCATGAGTTTTCAAATGACATCTTATAAGGTATACTTTGTACAGAGATTATTATAATAGTGTGTAGCGTGTGAATACAGGGGTGTATTCCATCACAGAATATTACTGCTCAGTAATGAGGGACAAAGGTTTGTATTTGAAAAGTGGGGTTGGAAAAATATTTACATTAGTTCTTTTAAAAAATGAAGTATCATGAAGAACAAGCACAAAGACCCACCATCGTTTGCTAAATGCTGAAGCCAGTCATAATCCTTTTCTGTCTGTTCTGCCAATCTGTATCTTTCAGCCCAACGAAACAGATCTCGAAGAGTAATGAAACCATGCTTCCCAGCAAACACTGTTGAACCTCTGCGATAAGACTACCAAGTGAGCAAAGAGGACGGTTAAAATTTAATATGTATTCCTCATTCAAACAAACTTCAGTGAAATGAAAACCTAATAAATTCCTAATCCCAGTCTCACATTTCCTGTCATTTAATAACTGGAATATAGTTTTCACTTTATTTCAATACTGTAAAAAAGTCTAAGAACATTCAAGTCTAGACATAAGGAAGAAAGAGGTACCTCTAGTTTTTATTATTGCGTTTGTTTTTAAAGAAGAAACATATTTTGGTAAGTAGCCAGCGCTAAATGGCTGTTCACAACAATCTATTTCAGCACCTAAGATCTAGAAAAATGAAGGAGCATAATATTTTTTTTAAAGTATTTAAACAAAAATCCCCAAATGAGGCACTGGTAGCCACTGGACTTGTTTTTGCTCTTAAACAAAAACTCAAACTGAAAGGAGTTCACTTAAGCCAGCAAACTTGGATATTTTAAATTAATTTCTCCATTGTTAAGTCATAGAATATTTTTTTTTAAAAGGCCTTAATTTTACTTCTGTATTAAAAAGGGGAAAAAAGACACCAATACCTGCAGACTCAGCATGACTTTGACGAGTTTACTGCAGTAAGATGGTGGCAGACTGCATCGCTTGTGAAGGATTGTTTCTAGCTCAGCAGTTGGCAGTTCATCAAAATGCAGCTCCACAAAACGGTTCCTGAAGGCTCTGGACAACACCTAAAATGAACATTTGGGAATGGTATTTCTGAACTTTGCTTTACCCTTTAATCCTTGTAAACTACATCCTGCACGTACAGCCAAAGGAAGCGGAGCTACCCTGATGGGTTAGTGGTTAAAATCCAGCGGGAGAAGGAATAGATAGGATTGTGCTTAAACTTCCAAAATAGACAATAAAGATGCAAAGGGTCTATTCTCCAGCAGTCTGGGACAACCAAATAACCAGACAGGCCAAATTACATGTGATTACTTAGGCTCTGATTCAACAAAGTGCTTAGAAGTGTGTTTAATATCTTTGCTGAACTGGAGCTTTAGCATCCACCAGAGACGCTACTCACCTGCTCTTAAAATTCTTGGTGTGCTCTCTGACTGGCAAGTCTGAATAAAGGCTGAAACTGAACACTGCTCTCCAACTTCACTTCTCTTGTAAAGGCCACCAAATAGCAGAAGAATTATATTATTTGCCTACCCACTCTGCCAAATTCTTCTCTGGTATCTCTCAGCCAGTTGCACCCAATACTGAACTTCAGAAAAAGTGCACACGTGTGCTGTTCATGAAATCCAATAGTTCTTAAGCTTCATTTACAAGGAAGAGAAAGGAAGCCAGTTTTCTCATATTCATCCACAAGTGTGATGCGCTAGCTAGTCAAGGCACACAGAATTTTTTGGTGTAGATCATATCAGAATTTGGTCCCTGCAACAGACATGCCAGATTATTTTTAAATTAAAAACTATTGGAACTACTATATATTCTTGTTGAGGAAACAACTTCAAAACTCAGAAAAGTTCCCTACCTAGGCTGGCAGGCTAGATCTCTTTCTAGAACAGGGGTTCTCAAACTGAGGGAGGGAGGGCGGGAGAAACTTTAGAGGAAAAAAAAATACTTACTGTACACATTCAGATCTGGGAGGCCGGAGAGCAGTGGCTGCTGGCTGGGCACCCAGGGGAGGTGGGGGGCTTACTACTACAGACACAAAGAAGGGGGGCGCGATCAAATAAGTTTGAGAACCACTGCTCTAGAATACGTATCTGTTTTATTTACACGCAGGCTTTTCTATGGCATTCATAGCCCTAGTATTTGAGCACCTTATAAACATTAATGTATCTTCACAACACTTTACAGATGGCAATTTAGGCATTGAGAGATTAAGAGTATGTCTACACTGCAGCTGGAAGGTGCGATTCCCAGTGCAGGCAGGCAGGCAGACTCACCAGCTCACCTTGAGCTAGCTGCCCCAGCTTGGACCCAGGGGGTCAGGGGGGCTTGGATTCGGGTGGCTATCCCAAGCCACTGCCCATGCTGCATGCTCGTTCAAGCTGAGCTAATGCGCGTCTGTCTATGGGTGCCGGGAATCACACCCTCAGTTGCAGTGTAGATATAGTCTGAGTGACTTCCCCAATCTCAGATAGTCAAGCAGTCCAGTGCCTTGGCTACAAAGCCGTCTTCCCTTCCGCTACTCCTGACACTTTCATATTGTTCTCTGATATGTGTGAGAAAGTTTCTGTGCCACAGCTCCCTGCACCCCTAAAAGAATAGTATGGTGAAGCTTTCTTCCTAATGTAATAATAACCGAAAGCAAGAGGAGAGATCAACAAACCTTCCTGCCCCCATAAAGTCCTGGTGGATTCTGTGTAGCAAACAGCATAAATCGAGGGTGTGCCCTGACAGCTTCTTGTGTCTCTGTTATGAACAGCTCTCTGTTATCATCCAGCAGTCTGTTGAGTGCCTCCAGAACATCCGTAGGAGCCAAATTCAGTTCATCGAGGATAATCCAGTAGCCCTTTCTCATAGCATCAATAAGGACACCTGTGATGGAATACAAAAGGTTCTGATTAAACCTTTAAGGTAATCTGCATGAAAATGTACAAAAAAACCTTCAAATGCAAGTAATCCTTGCAGCCAATTTTACTTCAGAATAAAATAAGTTAACCCACAGCAAGATGTGCAACAGCATTGAAGCTGCTAAACCCTTTAGCTCTCTCCTCTGTCAGTACAATGGACCAAAGAACAAGAGACGGAAGAACAAAGGAAACCCTTTAACATAACCAGAGACCTGCACAACTGAACTAACATGGCATGAAAGCTCATATATGCACTGATGCAACCATGACCAGAAAAAGGAAAATCTTTTTTCATCTCTGCGTAACACGTAAAATGAAAGGGAATTAGAGATAAATGTGGTAAGTGATAACCTCACCTTCCTTAAACATCAGCTTCCCAGAAGTGTCTGATGTATAACAGCCAATGTACTCCTGGATGTCAGTATGATCATGATTGTTAATCCGCACACAGTGGTTCCCACTAGCTGCAGCTAACCAGCGAATTAAACTAGTTTTACCAACTGATGTCTCTCCTTGAATCAGCACTGGATGAGTCCTTCAAGGATTAGCAAAGACAATATTTTAAAAGCAGTATTTTAGGTTGGCTTAGCAAAATCTCCTATATGTATATGAAAAGGAAGTAACACATCTGTACTGTCTGAAATTTTCAGAGCCTTGTGTAACAGATTATCAAGAGACTATAATTTAGTCTTTCAATGTCTCATTTATGTTACTCACCCAAGTCACATAGCCAGTCAGTGTCAAAGCCAGGACACAATCTAAAATATCTTTATTCCCATATGCTAACTACTATACCATGCTGCCTCCGGTATCGCTTGTGAAATCAAAGGGCTTGGCTACACTGACACTTTACAGCGCTGCAACTTTCGAGCTCAGGGGTGTGAAAAAATACTCCCCTGAGCGCTGCAAGATGCAGCGCTGTAAAGTGTCAGTGTTATCAGGGCGGCAGCGCCGGGAGCATGGCTCCCAGTGCTGCACGCTACACCCATAAGGGATGTGGTTTACAAGCAGCGCTGGGAGAGCTCTCTCCCAGCGCTGCGGCTCTGACTACACTCACACTTCAAAGCGTTGCCGGGGCAGTGCTCCCGCAGCGCTGCCGGGGCAGCGCTTTGAAATTTCTAATGTAGCCATACCCAAAGGCTGGTCTAAACCATTTTTATGAAACCATTTTTAAACCAAGCTTTAAAGGGCTTCGGTGAGAACTCTACATGACAAATTTCAGGCTGTTTAAGGACAACAAAAGAAAAATTGGTTTCATATCCTCTCAAGCATGCAGATAACTGGACTACAGCAGAACCTCAGAGTTACAAACACTGTTCATAACTCTGAATAAAACGTTATAGTGGTTATTTCAAAACTTTACAACTGAACATTGACTTAATACAGCTTTGAAACTTTACCATGCAGAAGAAGAATGCTGCTTTCCCTTTATTTTTTAGTAGTTTATGTTTAACACAGTACTGTACCGTACTTGCTTTTTTTTTGGGTCTCTGCTGCTGCCTGATTGCGTACTTCTTGTTCCAAATGAGGTGTGTGGTTGACTGGTCAGTTCGTAACTCTGAGGTTCTATTGTACTTATGCTCCTGTCTTAGAATGCTGGGAACAAGTGACGTGCACACGCTCCCCACAACTGCTAGCTACTGGTCAAAAGTCATTCTACTAGCTCAGCATGCAATTCCTACAGTGTGCTTTCTGCAGGTCAGTCATGAAGCAGAATTATTCCTCTCAGAAGTGTCTCATTTTTAAAAAATTTTGATGCATATTTTAATCTATTAAGATTTAAGGGGCAACATTAAAGTTGAGTAGGTGACAGAAATACAACAGAACTATAGAAATATACTAGAGGTAGAAATATAATAGAGGTAGACAATCTCATTATATGGCTACCTCAATTATAGAATTGTATGTTGTCTTTTTAATTTTGTATTCTGACACAAAAATTTAAACAAACATACCCTGCAGACACAACTCTGACAATGTCTTTCAGATTAAGTTTAACAGAAGAAGTTAGTACGTAAGTTTCATCTATCACAGGCTCCTTATCCCCTACTGAAATCCAGTAACCTTCTATTTGTACAGCTCTTCCTCCTTGGGGCTCTGGCAGTGGCTGAAAAACAGTATAGAAATAACAGATTGTACAGAAGTGTTTCATATTGTTTTCTAACAGCAGCAGCTATTTTTTCACTACTATAGCATCTTCCATAAAAAACGATGTACAGACATTATAGCTTAACCTTCAACACTCCTGTGACGTATGTATTATCCCAATTTTATAGATGTTGAATCCAAGGAAGAGAAGGGAACTAGGCTGAAGTCAAGAATCTGTGCAGAGCTGTGAACAGATCCCCAGTTCCCCTGATTCTCAGTTCTGGGCTTTAATGTGACATGTTATTCTGAAAAGTGACTTGTAGGAATTTATTGAACTAAGGGGGTTACTTATTTTTATTTCATCGTTACTGGAGAATTAATAATTTCTAGCATCAAAATCTCTCTCTAAGGAATTTAATCCCTGTATAGGAACATTCAAAATAGCCTATTCACTCACCACTTTCCTCTGAAGGTCTAAATTGAAGTTACCAAGCAGAGTTGCAATAGGGCCTATTCTGGCAAGCAATGAAACCCAAAAAGTCAAGAAAGAACTATTAATGTTTTAAAATGACAATATTTTGTGTTTCAGCCCTGCAAGTTAACTCTGTGCTCCAAGAATCAACCTGGGTTCTCCCTCTTCAAGATGAAGCTCAGATTTTTGCTTCATGAGAGCACAAGCCTTTTCCATACAAATGTGTACTGCCCCTTATGTCAAAAACAAAACAAAACAAAAAAAACCCAACAGCAAGTTCCTCCCCAATCTCTACTTCAGAATTAGAGTCACCACCACTAAAGCTGGTCTGGTCATTCTCTGAAATTCGGCAAGATTCGGTCATATGCAAGTTCTCCACATCCTTTCAATGTTTTCAGATGAAAGAACAAGTCAGATAAGAAATCATCATGCTTAAACCATATTGTTCAAGTTAAATGAAAAAACATTTGATTAGAAACAATCAATAGCATAAAGTTTAAAATTTTAGCATTTGAGAACTTTTAAAATTACTAAAGCATGATCAACAAGGGAAAATTCATACAAAACCAATCTTCCTGATAACATTAAACATCCCAAAACATTCAGAAGTTCTTACCTGCTTAAGGAGGCTTTTTATGTTGCCAGAGACAATATGGTGGCAAATTAGCTTCTGAACTATCGGGTGAGAAACTCTGTCAAGTTGTGTCAGGAAGCCCAAGCAAAAGCCCTACAAGAATAAAGTTATTTTCTATTGTGAAGTGAAAATTATTTAAGCTTTATTTGTTAGGCATTTGCTTGATATCTGATGCCCTTAGAAAATATGATTTTCTTTGTATTCCTTTATCCAGGTAGACTTTGTATTGAACACACACTTAGGAACAAAATCACACAGAAAGATCATTACCTCATACAGTGAGCGCTGTATGTTTTTACACGGATTAGATGCTGCAAATCTCAAAGCCCTGCAAAGTGTACGAAGGCTGTAGTGAGGTCTATGGCCAATCCCATCCACCAATTTTGTTTCCGACTCTTTTCTCACAGATAAATAGAAGCTACAAAATAAAGAGTTTAACCAGTTATTTATTTGTATTCTGGGCCCCAGGGCAGAACAGTCAATGGCTCGCCTAGAAAGGAATGGCTGAGATTTATGATACTACGTTTTATCCTACTGATAACACATTAGAACCCACTATGCATAAATTGTGGCGTTGCTTGATCTAGTTAACTTTTTTTTTTCCAGTTACAGCACCAGTATTAAACAAATTGTGAGCCTAAATATAAGCTGTAGAATTTATTTTGAATTATATATTTAAATTACATAAATACATTATGAAATTAATATCTAAAACATTTAAAGAAACACAAAATAAGAAAGCACCTAAAGTATCAAGTAGGCTAATTAAACACCTAATCGTGATTCATGTGTAATCTAAAAACAAGGAAAAAACTGACATACAAGATGTAACTGAATATGACTAACAAAGTTAAAATAAAAAATACAATACAATACTTGTGCTGCTGGTGCTGTGAGACATCAACACCCAGAGCAATGAGGAGACAGCAGGCCTGGTGCGCCACATCTACTGGGAGATAGACTCAGACTCATAGGTCAGAAGGGACCAATATGATCGTCTAGTCTGACCTCCTGCACAAGGCAGGCCACAGAACCCTACCCATCCACTTTTATAACAATCCCTAACCCATGACTGAGTTATTGAAATCCTCAATATTGTGGTTTGAAGACCTCAAGCTGCAGAGAATCCACCAGCAAGCGACCCATGCCCCACGCTGCAGAGGAAGGCGAAAAACCTCCAGG
>NC_133771.1:72196381-72307430 GCF_003597395.2 Chelonoidis abingdonii
CATCTCCAGTCCTCTTATCTTTTCTTCCAGCAGCTCTATCAGGCAGCACTTCATGCAGACATAACTCCTTTCAGGTGCCCCCTCCAGGACCATGTACATGCCACAGCTACTGCATCCGGTCATCCTCATTGTGTCTCTACCTGCTGCCTCTGTCTCAATCATGGCCTTCTACCTCTGTGCCTGGCAGTCCAAGCCTCACACTGCCTGAGCCACTGCCTCACACCGCACCACAGGCCTCCAACAAGCACTGGACTGCTGGCAGACCCCTGTCCCTCCCCTTTCCTGGCTTGCTGATTCCTCTGTTGTGGTCTCCCCTGCAACCTCCCCCTGGGAACTCCCACTGAAACTCCCCTGTTAGCAGCTCTGTTTGCTGGCTCCTGGAGAGGGAAAACCTGAGCCTCATTCCCTGGCAGAGCAGTGGAGGTGGCCCCTCGTGCTGTGCTCATGATAGTGGGTAGTCAGCCAGTGCTAGCTGCCTCTCAGCAAACTTGGAGAGGCTCGATTGGGTGGCTGAACTTCCTGGCTTGTGTCTGGCGAGGAGCTGCAGCCCCGGGGAAGGAAATCTGGTAGCACAGAGGGAGCTTGTTCCTCTTTAAAGTCTCCCTGTCCTCAGCCCCGCAGCCATAGAGCAGTGTGGCAGACAGCAGCCAGAGGAGGCAGCAAGCCCCACGGTTCCCAGGCTGCTGTTGCTGAGGCTCTGCCAGACTAGCAGGGTGCGGCAGCGCTCTGGCAAAATGTTACTGTCACAGTGAGGGACGGCGCTCTGTACAGAGCAGCAGTATTTCTCTCTTTTTCTACATCTTAATTTTTATTAAAAAAATACATATTTATCCCATCCGCCCAGACCCTTTTAAATCACTGGGCCCCGGGCAATTGACCCTTTTCCTCCCCACCCTCATTGGCGGGCCTGTTTGTATTTCACCGTTACTGAAGAATTAATACTTTCTAGCATCAAAACATCTCTCTCAGGGATTTAATCTCTGTACAGGAACATTCAAAATAGCATCTTCATTCACCACTTTCCTCAGGTCTAAATTGAAGTCATCACGCAACGTTGCAATAGGGCCTACTCTGGCAGGCAATGAAGGTCAAAAAGTCAAGGAAAAACTATTCATGTTTTAAATGACAATATTTTGTATTTCAGGGAGATAACCTGGTATGTCATGTATCACTAGGTACTCACAAAGTCCTTTCAACAGAGATACTTTAGATTGCCCAAAAAACTGAACTGCAGAAATTTAGCACATTGGAGGCAATATGCCTGCTCTAAAGGAAAGAGGTGCCGTGGCAAGCAAGCAAACCATCCCCACAACTGATGCACAGAGATATTCTGAAGTAGCCACCCCTTCTAACCTTCCAGATGAAGGAAAAGATGAAAGCAATAGTGCTCTCTAACTGGTAATGTCAAAAAACTACTTTTTGAGGTGGGGATGGAAGAAAGGAAGGCAACAGTAACAAAAGGTACAATACAAGTAGCCCTAGAATAAGGAGGCTGGGTGTCATTCTTCAAGAACCTCATGTGGGAGATCTAATATAAAACATTGTAGGTTGTAATTATGTATTTTCATTTGCAACTTACTGAACTGAGGCTTCATAAAAATGTAAATATAACTTACTTCATGATTCCTTGTACTGTGTTTTTGCTCACATTCAAGCCTTTCAGATAGTCCATGATAAGAATTAGCAAGTCTCCTTCATTCTGCAGTTCTTCTACATAAAGTTCAGTAAACCTACAAGAAAAATTAAGTTATAACATTTAGACATCTGCGTGCTGATGATAAAACAGACACCTTGAAATTTCATTAGGGCCCAGTTAATCTCTCACAGAGTACGTAATACTCAAAATATGGCATAAGCAGCAAATCAAATATTGACTAGTTTGCCAACAAAGATTTATTGACTTGATATACAAATAGGGACTGAACTGAAGCAGAGAATAATATGTAACTACAGGCTAAGTATTACATTAGTTAAGTACAAAGTATCAATATCTGTATTGTTTTATACAGTTTACATTAGTTCAACTCACTCTACAAGAAACATGCTTTTAAAAGGAGTTTGTGGTACAGAGCTCCAGACAGCAGTTACTGAATATTAAAGTAATGGCACAGCAAGAGGGCTTTTGAAAACTGATTCTCTATATCAATCACTCAACTGTAGTGAAACATACCACACATCCAATTTTTGAACTGTCAAGCTTACCTCACATATTCTCTCTTTTAATAAATTTCTAATGGAGCAACCACTTAGAGAAAAACAACTCATCAAGATAAAAAGGAAACTAAGCAGCTACATTAGCAGCAAAGTATCTACTTTAAATTTAGCTACTGAAGTGGAGTTGTAAGACACTCCAAAAATAGCAGTAATGGGATTTCATGTTCCTTGTCTCACTGACTGTGCATTAATTGTGCTTACAAAGTATGAAAATCCCATTTCTAACTGTTAGTCCTGGAAAATCATCCGGGTATCTGAGAATCTAGTTGGGTTCTTTGGATCTCATACATTACCACTGATCACAATGGTTCTGCAGGACAAATCAGACCTGCTACACTTGTAAAATTCCATTGCCTTCAATGAATTTTGGACAAATGTAATTTATTGGAACTTAAAATAAGTAATTCTGATTATAATGCAAAAGGGGAAATTTACTCCATCTCTCTCTCTCTTATTGCTATTAGCTCTGCAAAGCGAATATCAACAAAACCTTATTTTTGTCACTAGTGACGGCAGATGATTAAGTACACACAGTGAATAGATCTCTTGAGTAAGCAGTGAAGATTTTCACATGATCACTTTTCAGAGTGATATAAATTTTGTATAAGTTTCCTGACAATCAGCAGGGAAATTGCATGAGAGATAGACAGCAGGCCCAGAACTTAGCACTCACAGGTGGTGTCAGGAGGGTTACACTAGAGAAAGAAGTTCTCTCAGATCCACTTTTCCCCAGCCATAGTGGTCCTTTGAGTCCCAAATATTCCAGGTATCACACATCCACTCTCATGTCCAACTAGCCTTCCTACAACTATACAAGGCTAAATATAGAGCTCTTTGTACAGCCCATCAACACTGCTAAGTTAACAAGAATGATTTCTAGAGGACTGTGAAGCACTTGCTTTATTATTCCCAAGAGGCACAGAGCATGGAGCTACAGCAGCATTCCCAGCCTCTGACAACTTACACTTAAGGAATGACTCCTAAACCATAGTATTCTACACTATTACCAGAGCAGTTCTTTAGACTCTGCATCAGCAGAACAGTAGTTTCCTTCTGCTATTCAATCAACACTCCTTAATTCTCTTATAACAAACATCTCTCAGAATGTCTGTCTCCTGGGGCTTCAAACAAGGGTGTTGTACCATTCATGTTGACTCAGGAAGCTAGTCAAATTCCAAAACAGACAGCAACTTTATTTTACAATCCATTCATTTTTTTTTACCTGTTTCTTATTCCTGGAGGTAGATTTTTCTTTCCAACATCCGTAGCTGGATTCATACAGGCAAACAAATGAAAATCAGGGTGACGCACCAGAGGTTCTGAAAAGAAAAATAAAGATGTTTCACGCCTATTCACAAACACAAAAATGCAAACCAAAACACTATAATGTAAACCAAAGACATTTCTTGATTAATCCAAGACAGTTTAAGTCCCTCCTCTGGACCACTGAGCCACTGCTATCCTGCATCCTCTTAACTACAACACCACTGTTAAAGCCTTTAGTGATTCACCTGGTCTGGTGAGTTAGGGCATATCTAAACATCGGGGTAATGAACACTACAGGGGATGGGATTTCTAAAGCGCATTGGCATGTTGTGAATTAATTAGTCCATGTAGACTCTGGAGGTGTACACTAAAAATTCCCTAATACTAGCACTTCAACCTAGTACTTTTAGTGCACCACTAGCAGGGTCCACATAGTTAGGGAAGGGTCACCTAGCAAGCCAGAGGCAGAGCCGGGAACTGTAGCCAGGTTTATCACAGTCTCACTCCAGTACATGATACACTATACTGGTTGCTCAACATACAGAGTTCTTCTGCATCACCTCTAGAGACATGAAATACCGATTCAAGGGTGCTCCAGACACCTGTTCAAAAGAGGGGCTAACAGATAAGAGCAACAGCAATTTCTGCAGACTGAAGACATTGGAGCCTTCATGTAAGTACTTCTTCCCCTCTCACATAAAGAGGTGAAGTCATACTGCCAGTGCATTTTTCTTTCACTCCTTACAGGAGAAAAATTCTGCAGTGATTATTTTAAGCTATATGGGAGGAGGAGTTGGCCATTTCAGATGACTTTGTTGCTACAGAACATTCTGCATGAGTTGATGTTTGCATGGTCTTGAAGTTAAACCACAAGAACAGCACACAGCTGTAATCTAATCCAGAGGTGAAATAACTAACCAGGCACTGCACTAGGAAAGATGTGGACAAACTGCAAAGAGTTCAGAAAAGAGCAACAAAAATGATAAAATTTATGGAGGATTTTGGCAACCAGATCTGCAAGCAGTGTTCGAGACGTGGGCGCATCATGGATTTATATAGGGGTATTATGATATTTTCTGATTTATTATCTATCCCTTTCCTAATGGTTCCTAACATTATGTTAGTTTTTTTGAATGCCACTGTGCATTGAGCAGATGTTTTCAGAGAACTATGCACAGTGACGCCAAGATCTCCTTCTTGAATGGTAACAGCTAATTTAGACCCCATCATTTTATACATACAGTTGGGATTATGTTTTCCAAAATGCATTACTTTGCATTTATCAACACTGAGTTTCTTTTTGTTGCTCAGTCACCCAGTTTTGTGAGATCCCTTTGTAACTCTTTGCAGTCTGCTTTGGACTTAACTATCCGAGTAGTTTCGTATCATCTGCAAATTTGCCACCTCACTATTCATCCCTTTTTCCAGATCATTTATGAATAGTCAAACAGCACTGGTCCCAGTACAGATCCTTGAGAAATACTACTATTTACCTCTCTCCATTCTGAAAACGGACCATTTATTCCTACCCCTTTTTTCCTGCCTTTTAACCAGTTACTGTTCCATGAGAAGACCTTCTCTGTTATCCCACGACTGCTTACTTTGCTTAAGAACCTTAGGTGAGGGACCTTCTCAAAGGCTTTCTGAAAGTCCAGGCATACTATATCCGCTGGATTACCCTTGTTCACATCTTTGTTGAGCCCCCCCAAAAATTCTAATAGATTGGTGAGGCATGATTCCCTTTACAAAAGCTATGTTGACTCTTCCCCCACTTTCATCTATGGGCTGGTCTACACTACAGGGGAAAATCGATCTTAGATACGCAACTTCAGCTATGTCTTAGATACTTCGACTTCACATAGCTGAAGTCGAAGTATCTAAGATCGAATTACTCACCATCCTCACGGCGCGGGATCAATGTCCGCGGCTCCCCCTGTCGATTCCGCAACTCCGCTTGGCTTAGTGGAGTTCCAGAATCGATATAAGCGTATTCGGGGATCGATATATCGCATCTAGATGAGACGCGATATATCGATCCCCAAGCAATCGATTGCTACCCACCGATACAGCAGGTAGTGAAGACGTAGCCTATGTGTTCTATTCTTTACTATAGTTTCAACCAATTTGTCTGGTACTGAAGTTAGGCTTATCGCCCTAGAAAAATGGCATCACACTAGCTATTCTTCAGCCACCTGGTACAGAAACTGATAGAGAGAGGTTGCATACCACAGTAGGACAAGAAGTAATGGGCTTAATCCTCAGCAAGAGAGATTTAGGTTAGATATTAGGAAAAGCTTTCCACCTATAGGAACTTAAGCTCTAGAATAGACTTCTAAGGGAGGTAATGGAATCCCCATCATTGGAGGTTTTTAAGAACAGGTTGGACAAACACCTGTCAGAGATGGTCTAGGTTTACTTGGTCCTGCCTCAGAGTAGGGGCTGGATTTGATGACGTCCCTTCCTATCCTACATTTTATGGTTCTATTAATATGTGTAACTGTGGCAAGATGATACATACTTTTGTCTTAAACAGCCAGTCTCAGCCTTCCAGTAAAATAGATGGAAAAAAGCATTTGTGGCCTCATCTACCAGGTGGATATTCTGAACTAGTCAATAAAGCAACAGAATCCCAACATTGCAAATCAAAGTAACAAAACACATGGGCATTGCCCTACAGATCTACCTCCATTACTTCAGGATTGCTTCACTAACAACCAAATATGACAGAGCTGAGTGTCATCAGCATTCTGGTGCTACTGCAATCCCCCAAACCATCTCATATGCCCCCCAATTTGCCTTACATACACACTTATAAAGTACACTGTTGCCAGATACCAAAGTAAACAGTACTTGTACCAGCACAAACAAACAGTACCTGTGTCTCCTCTGTCTAGTAACACCAGTGAGCCAGATGATCCTTCTAGTAAGCCACTCAAGCATTCTAAAGTCTCTGCTGCAGCCAAATTAATCTCATCCAGTAAAATCCAGTCTCCTTTCTTCACTGCTTGTGCCAGAGTACCCTAAGAGTGGGACCAATTCAACGTTAGCTATTTTACCATTGAGGATATATGAAACATCTAGTGAAGCTGTAAACACGAATTACATCCTATCTTCTAATCTGTACCTCCCTCTCTCTTGGCCAGCAGTTTGTACGCAAGCAGGTGGGGGGAGGGGGGGAAGAGGGGGAAATCAGACAACTGTTTATTCACTCTCCACTATTAGAGATCACTTTATCCTCATGCTTTCAAAAAGTTACCTCATTTGCTCTTGTACACTCATTCCTAGCAGAGTTAAATTTCCTGGTTTGTGCACTAGCATTATTTTTCAGTGTACTCATTACTGTGCTGCCTAAGCACCAGTGTCAGCACCGCTATAGGAACAAATCAATTTGCTGTTTTACTGTGATGTCAACTCTGTGAAAACGATGGTCATTTGCTTCTCAGCCAAAATTATGCAATGTGAATTGAAAACTTTAGACCAAGTGAAATTTTTTTCAGCAAGATTTTTTTTTTCAATTAAATAACTTGTCAAGAATTTAGACAACTCAAACATACTTTGAACATACACTGTTAATAAAGTTAATAAAATTACAAGGAACAATCATTTAAAATATCAACAGGAATTTGGAAAATTATAACCATTAAAAATCTATTACAATTCACTTGAACCATTTGTAAAAGACTTTGTAGATACTTGAAGCTAAAAATACAAAATTATGATTACCTAGGTACACCTCTACCCCGATATAACACTGTCCTCTGGAGCCAAAAAATCTTTGTGTTATGGGTGAAAACGTGTTATATCAAACTTGCTTTGATCCGCCGGAGCACGTAGCCCCGCCACCCCAGAGTGCTGCTTTACCGTGTGATAGCAGAATTAGTGTTATATTGGGTAACGTTATATTGGGGTAGAGGTGTATTCCATTGGAGAATTTAGTGCAGTCATTTACCCCGCTGAACCTGATTTTCAGCTCAAGTTTTCCCAAAGTTGCTTTTCTAACACTGTGCACTAGAATTGATGCTATGAGCATTATTTATATTCTTGTGTCAAAGCAAGTACAGCTTTCATCAGACTACCAATGTTTTTTCACAACCAAATAATTCTCTCCAGCCCTCCCAGCCTCAAGGAAAAATAACGTATCCAAGTCCACACCACAACTGTTTGTAAAGTTTTGCTTCATAAAAAGTCTTGTCAGTACACTCAATTACCTTATAATATTGGTTAATTGTAAATACTCCCCCCACTTTCCTAGCCCAATGTCATAACTGAAATATCTGAATACCTCGACAAATGCAAACACCAGAAAATTTTCTGTCATTTTCATCTGTTGATGGGCATGGTTCAGTCTAAGACCAAATGCTTCCCACTTTTCTTTCAGTGGTGAGCCTACAAGAAAAACAAATTCAATTTTTGTAACATCAGAATGATGGCATAAAACACATTGCTATAACACTGAATTTTGTGAAGCCACTGTAGTCATGGAATATAATGCAATAAGATGGAGCTAGGCTGAACTCATAAGGAGAAGAAAATATTCAAGTTTTGCAGTTTAGATCTCATGAATTAAAAAAAGGAACTGTTATAGTTTTGTTCTAATGTATTTTTAAAATGTTCTAAGAGCTTAAAATTGTATATCATGAATATAATCAACCTGCTGTTCATGCAAAAGTCTTCCAGCTTAGGAGCAGCCACTTGCTGATACATTCAAAAGTATCAGAAATAATGTACTTTCCAATCCAGTGAGACAGTAAGTGGTGCTGCAGGAAACGATGAAATCTACAAAACCTATTTGGGGATGGAGGAAATTGTTACTGTTACTCATCCATCGTAATGTTTTGGTTTTTGATCAAGTCACTGCCTGAGGTAAGAATGTTCCGTATAATATCACAATGTCTGACTTAGTTAGCTTTGTAAGTTTATTTCCAATTGTGCATTACTTTTCATTTGCATTAGGACTTCAATCACTTCTTGTTTTTTCGTCTTAGAGGATTATTAAAAACAGTCTTTAACACTCCCCTGAAGAATGCTCACCCCTGTTTAGACTAGTGCTTTTTGTAGCACCTGAAAAGCTGAGGAGAACCAGCTAATGGAAGAGCAAAAAACTATGGACATGAATTCAGTTTGGCCCATCATGAATTCAGTTTGGCCCATCTCAAATGAAAGTTACAATTATTATTATTGTTAATTATATGTATTACTATAGTTGCTAGGAGCATAGGAGCCCCAGTAATAAACCAGGACCCCACGGTGCCAGGCGCTGTACAAAAACAGAACAAAAAATGGTCCATATCCCATGGTCCATATCGCAGAAAGCTTAGATAGTAAGTATAAGACAAAAGCCAATAGATGGACACACAAACTGACAAGACGGGGCAGAGCAAGGGAACGCTAACACATTTTTCAGCATGATAGGCAGTGGTCTCAGCACACCAGTGGCCTATCCATTGTCAAGTTTTTTGTAGGCATGACAGCACAGGGAAGTTTTAAGGAAGGATTTGTTGGAGGACAATGAAGTGCCCTTGCAGATGTTTATGAGGAGCTCCTCCCAAGTATGAGGGGCAGCACAGGAAGACACATGGAAGAGCTTGTTTGAAAATTGAACAAGTGGGTGATTGAGGCTGGCATCACGGGCCTGACGAGTAGCGGACATCTCCATCTCAATAGTTAGTGAGAGATGATAAGTAAGATGGTAAGAGGTTGTGACAGGCCTCGAAAATGAAGAAAAGCAATTTATGTCTGATGCGCTAGAGAAGGGGAAGCCAGTGGAGGGATAAAAAGAGGGGAGTGACCTGATCAAAGTGACAGGCCTAGAAAATGATCATTACAGCAGCATTTTGAATAAATAAAAGAGAGAGGGGAAAGACTGCATTTGCAAGGCCAGAGAAAATGAAGTTGTGGAAATCAGTAAACAAGAAACTGACCACCACAACTTTTACCTTCTGCAACAGTTAACTGTTGATGATGAGTGCTTGCTTAGGTTGAATTCTTACCTGATGCGTTTTCTTTTGCTTCCTTATTAACGGCCGATCTGTGAACATGCTGCATTAATTTGAGTAGATTATGCCAACGTTTCTGTCTGTAACACGTCTGGATATGACCCAAGAAAGTTTGATTTTGCTTCCTGGAAAACGTCTGGGAGAAGAGTTCCTCAAAAGACTCTCGTAAGGGCAGCCAAATCAATTTGTTATCCACTGGCTTATAGCTGTGCAGGACAAATAGAAATTAGTTACTTGTTACACGGCCAAATACCAGCTCCCACCTGCTCCTGTGAAATTCGACAAAATTTGTGTCCCTGAACTGAAGATGTTATGAGGTCACGTAGGAATCCAGAACAAACAATTATAAACTAAGGTTTTATTTGCTTATTGAAATGGCATATGCATACATGCTCCTTAGAAAGCGATTTTATACAAACCGTACTAGTCTAATCCATCCTTGCTACTATCAGCCAAAATACCTAGTAGATATTTCGATAACTATATATACTGGGTAACTTTGGTTTTTTATTTTAGCAGCCGTGGCTTGCACACTTGTACACAGAACTTAGATATGCCATTTAAGAGCAAAAGCTCTCCAATGTTAGTGGTGATAGCAGGGTTCTTGTTCACCGAAACACCTACCCGGTTACCCATTTTTATAAGTTACATTATAGTTCACTTGTGTTTACAGTCAAATATGCTTGAATGAAAGCTTGCTTTAATACATTCTCAGTCCATTCTATATCAACTTATTCAACGACTCACCCCCCAAGCAGATCTGCAGTGTCACTCTGTTGGTTCATATTGATAACCCTCAAATGGTGTCCTTGAAACAAAACAAAACAAAAGTCATCATTCATGTATTTTCTATTGCCTCTGTACAAAGTGGAATATTTATACTGTATTATACCTGTAATATGAGCAAGGTATTGGATAGTTGAGGTTTTGCCAGTTCCTGTTTCACCCACCAACAGCACAGGCTCTCCTTTGTCAACACACATCGCAAGCTGTTCAATCAGTACTGAAGATGGGCGTGTGGCAGCAAAGGTTTGCTTCTCCCTGACAAGCCAGGGAAAGCAGCTGTTAAGGACAAGGTATCTCACTTCAATTTTAATTTTTTTCCCCTTAGGGTTGCAACTAAAGTTTTGACTTTTAATTAAGAAAATATGTCTAACAGAAACAATTCCAAGATATGTGTTTAAGTACCAGATTAGACACATGTTCGTTTTCTCTATTTACAACTCAGAAATTTAGGCTTTTTTGTTACCAATCTTTTACTGATTATATTAAAGAAATTTGGGCTTCTCACAAGAATCTTTGGTTTTTACACTTCCCTCTTCCTTACCACCTGAGTTATTGCCACCAAAATGGCTTTCAGTGCTGCATCCTGCAAATGCTCCCTTCATTAAGTCAGAGTTGTTGTTGTTACCACCCAATACCTTCCCATAGGTCTGACAGCATTTCGAGCTCTAGCCTGACTTCACAATATTCTAACTTAAAAGATGCAGAGAATCTCCATCCTTGGTTTGTTAGAGATGCCATGCTGACATCTCAGTCCTGATATGCAATCCTGATATCAAAACAAACAGCCTTATTCTTTTGCTTAAAATGATGTTGCCAGACTCCCTGAACATGCAACTTCTACACTTTAGCTTTCAATTCATTCGACTCCAACATAAAATGTGTAGCTCCCAGGGAAAAAGGTACAGGAAGGGTGAGCTACAATCATCTTTACCTTTGTATAAGAAGTGCCTGAGTTTGTTTCCGCAAGAGCCGCACTCTTCCCACAGCAACTTCATGTTCCCTTATTAGAATTTCTGGTTTATGAAGCTGACAATAGAACTCTGCCTATATAGAAAGCATCATTACTTCCACTGTATATCATAATTCTGCCTGATACTTTATGCAAAGAACATACCCTGTACATTTTCTGTTCATCTAGCATTATTGTGTAACAAGCTCATTTGCTCATGAACACATTTTGAATCCTCATAACCTAACAGAGTTAAGAATCTTCCAAGTTCCATCCTTTCACCCCAATGGCCATTTTGCATTGAACAAGTATTGATTTCTCTCTGTACTTCTTATGGAACCTATGTCATTATGGTTCTACTTTGTCAATCTCCTTGCTAATCAATTATTTAAACCTATATCAGAATTTAGTTAGTTTAACCTGTGCTCTGCCGAAGCAGGAAAGCAAACAGCTTGTTGGGTGAGGCATATTATTATTTGTGTATAGAGGCAGTGAGTGGGATGTCTGTCTCAGCAGGATATTCATGGCAGTTACAGATTCTTCTGTTTCTATACTTCAACAATGGGGAAGGAGGGAAGTGAACAGAAAAATCTGTTGATATATTTGACATTTTGAATTTTTCTCGAAGATCTTCTGAAGTTTTCCTTCATTAAAGAAGGCTGCAAAGGAGGGATACTGTCAACTTGGGGGTAAGGGATGGAGATAAGAGAGAAAGGTCACATTTTTATCTGAAAATTTTGTAAGTTATCCAAGTAAATTATCAGTGAAAGACTAGAGAAAAAAAGACTTTCCTTTTGTTTTGTGCATCTGACAGTGCTGGTTAACATCATTGATTTATAGATGGTCAGTTGGCCTTTGTTTCCCATTTATTAGCATGATGATAACACCTGCACACTGATCTGGAGGGAGTTCACATTTATACTCTTCCCCAGGTATAGGTGTGGGAAGTAGAGTTGTGAGGGGTGCTGTAGCAACTCCAGGCTTTATGCAGGGTCCTGGCTATGCACGCAGGGTCCTGCATCATGGCTGCTGGCCCTATGCCCCACTCCCGGCCACAGATGTGGGGTCCCGCCTGCCAGTGCCACAGATGGGGCTCTGCTACTGGCCTTGCGCCTGCCCCCAGCCTTAGCCCCCTCATCCCAGTCTTTGTCCCCCCCTCCTAGAGACACGACACTACTCCTCGCCTCAGCTTGGGGGGGGGGGGGAAAAACAGGGAGCGGAAAGGGGGCTGGCACAAGGTAAAATGTTTGGGGATAGTTTTGCTGGCTTTCCACACTCCTACTATAAAAAACGTTTCAGCGCCACTGTCCCCAGACCCTTTAAAAGAGGCTGTTTACCAGAAACATTAGCAGCAATGCTGAAACTACAATCGGAGAGTCAGAAAGCAGTGATGAGCACAGACAGGAAGGGGAGGAGGGAGCCCAAGTATGTGCTGCTGCTCTTGGGCCCTGTTCAAAGGCCATTCTAAACATCAGCTGAACAGCAGGAAAAAAATAATTTTTTTTAAAAATTTAGTCTAAGAAGTGTCAGGCCTGGCTATTCTTAAATTAGTCGTTTCCAAAAAATTCTAATAGAAACCCTCCTTAAAAGGACAGGTAGTGTGAGACTAATATTACTTTAATACCTAGACTCAGAAGCATTCTTATACACCTGCTTTTTCAAACTGTATCTATCCTAAAAAGCTAAAACAGCATCAATGTCAGCATTTTGTTGCACATGAATAACCAGTTTTACTTATGCCTGTAACTGTGAAATTAAATGGTTCCATCCAGGCAAAAAGTCATCTTTTACCATTCATTTACTGAACAATTTAGAATATTTTAAATAAAGGCCATGCTAATCATTTCTCAATATACCTTTTTCTTGGAAATGTTTAGTTTGCTTCCAATAATTTCTGCCATTTTCTGCCTGCTCCCTTGCTTGGACAGCATAGCTGTGAAACAGTCTAATGCCTGTCAAAGGAAAAAAACACCACCACATTTTCAATTAATATGTTGTAACTTGACAGAAACCACTACACTTCAGGTACCCTGGGCCTGACCCATAGCCCCCTGAAGTCAGTAGGATTCTTTTTATTGATTTCAGTGGACTTTGGATCTGACCCCACGAGTCCAACAGTACAAAGTTCAGAAAGAACCCTAAAATCCCCATGATTACTTAAAATAACATTTCATATTTCTATATCTGGGAGTGTCATAGTTTTAGAATCTTCTTGGGTGATACGCATCTCCTCATGGGTCACACGATACCACACCTTAAAGCTACCTCTGAGAGACAACTGGACAGTATCAGTTCTAAATTACAAACTGGGCTAATACGTAGGGGAAATTCCATATTTGGAGAAAGGAAATCATTTTTAATCACTTGCCAAAAAACAAAAACAAATGACACTTGAAATGGCTGAGGCATTTAGAATGTTAGAATAAGTCTTGTAAAGGAAAAGTACAGGTGAGGTTCAAAGGTATGTAACACATGGCATCACCTCCGCATGCCTGCTTCTATGGATACTCACAGAAGCATGTGATAAATTTAATAGACGTGAAATAAAGTTACAACAGACTACCACTGTATCACTTGTCCACAAATTCATCTCCCAAGGACTTATTCTAACCTTGCAAATCTCTTGGCAACTTCAAAGAGCAACCAATCTTTATATTTTTAAATGAGCCAGAAAATGCATCTTTACTGTACCAAAACATATAATCCATCACCACCCCAGGCCAAGGGCCTATAGGATAGAAAACTAGTCCTGGGCTGCCCAGTAAGCTATTCTAAATATAAGCATCACCGCTTTAAAGTCTCAGCAATGCTAAAAACAGAATCTTGTCATCATGGGAGAGGGAAGGTCAGTCTCTTCCTGATGAACTCATTGTTTGCATCTAGCCCTGGAGGTGCCCCAGGCTATCAGACTTTAAAATACCACCACTTGTTTTAAAAAAAAGCTACTTTGAGAGGTGTTTTACATTTATTTGTTTTAATTTCTCCTTTCCTTTGAGTCCTGCACAGTAGCTAAAGGCCTCTTGGTCTTAGGTGGGGGATATAATATTACCATTTTTAAAAAAAAGATATTAAAATATTCCTAAAGCAGTGTTTTTTGTAGCATATAGGATGCACTAATGGCACACATTTTGGATGATATGCATAACACACAACTTTGCCACTCACTAGTAATGTGCCATCCCAAACTCACACCAATCAAAAAAACTTACGTCACACCATGCCATCATGTATCTTATATTTCAGTAAGTTAGTCAGAGATACATTCAGTATGTTTACTACACAAATACCTTTTCCTGATCCAAGATGTCTAAGACCATAGGGATGCCGCTAGCATGATCTCTGTTATTGCATCAATCACTCCAACTAGAATCTGTTCAAGGCAGCACTATTATTTTTAATTGAGTCTTGTTTTATGCCTTAAGAGCCAACGTCAAAATCCATAGTGATCAACTGTAAAATGGATTCAGTTTTACTGTACCTCTTGAAAAATATTCACTGCAGTAGTTGAGGAAGAGCTGTCAAACTTGTAGGCAATCCTGCTGCACCAATTCAATAAATCTCTAAGACAAGAGACAAAGGAAGCCATATGTTGGGTATAGCTGAACAGTAATACACAGCTCTTCTTTTCTCTAGATTTTATTTTTATTCAGATTTTATTTTACTTTTTAAGCGTACACATGAAGGTACCACATAAGTGGGCTGTGTACTCCAAAGTGCAAATGACTATAGTAGAACCTCAGAGTTACTAACACCTGGGGAATGGAAGCTGTTCGTAACGCTGGCCATGTCTACACTTCCCAGGGATTGACACTGCTGTGATTGATGCAGCGGGGGTCGATTTAGTGCAGGGGTGGGCAACCTGTGGCCCGCGGGCTGCATGCAGCCCACCACTGATTTAGAGGGTCTAGTGAAGACCCACTAAATCGACTGCAGAGCGCTTTCCGGTTGACTCCGGTACTCCACTGGAACAAGGGGAGTAAGTTAAGTTGATGGGAGAGCATCTCCCATAGATGCAGCATGGTGTAGACACCGGAGTAAGCTGGAGTAGCATAATTTAGGTCAACCTACCCCAGTAGTGTAGACAAGGCCTCTGAAATGTTCGTAACGCTGAATAAAATGTTATGGTTGTTCTTTCAAAAGTTTATTACTGAACACTGACTTAATACAGCTTTGAAACTTTACTATGCAAAAGAAAAATGATGCTCTCTTTTTTTTTTTTTTTTTTTTAGCAGTTTACCTTTAACCCAATACTGTACTGTATTTGCCTTTTGGGGGAGGGGGGTCTCTGCTGCTGTCTGATTGCGTATTTTCAGTTCCAAATGAGGCATGTGGTTTACTGGTCAGTTCATAACTTTGGAATTTGTAGCTGTGAAGTTCTACTGTACTTAAAAGAGCCACAATGTCTATTTTGGCAAAGTACTAGCGAAGTGTCAGAAACAGCCAGACGTACATACCATATTAACAATTCTAGATAAACAAAGTTATTACAAAAAGCATGCTTTTGTTATTGAGTAATTTATAAGGAAAATCATTTCAAAGCTCAAGTTGCTTGCCAAAACCTCATTCCTTCTGAACTTTTTGATGACAAAGTTCATGATTAATATTAACCATGCAACTGGCTATGTTTTTAATACATGCCATTTCTATCACACCCAAAGGCTATTCTGCACTACCATGTATCTAGTATTTGCATATTGTTTCATGAAATAGTACTGATTATATAACTCAATACAACTATCTTTGGTGCTTCATATGAGAAGAAAGAGAAAATCCAACAATCCACTCTGCATTTTGTCATCATTAGACAGGCTAAAAAAGAATTTGAAGAGCAACTAGCCAAAGACTCAAATACTAACATAAAATATAAGTACATCAGAAGCAGGAAGCCTTCTAAACAATCAGTGGGGCCACTGGATGATCAAGGTGCTAAAGGAGCACTCCAGGAAGATAAGACCATTGGAGAAAAACGGAATGAATTCTTTGCACTAGTCTTCACTACAGAGGATGATAAAGAGATTCCCAAACCTGAGCCATTCTTTTTAGACAACAAATCAGAGGAACTGTCCCAGATTGAGGTGTCAGAGGAGACTTTGAAGCAAACTGATAAACAGTAATAAATCACCTGGACCAGATGGTATTCACACAAGAGTTCTGAAGGAACTCAAATATGAAATTGCAGAAATACTAACTGTGGTTTGTAATCTATCATTTAAATCAGCTTCTGTACCAGATGACTGGAGGATAGCTAATGTGACACCAATTTTTAAAAAAGGCTCCTGAGGCAATTCTGGCTATTACAGGCCAGCAAAACTAATTTCAGTAAGAGGCAAATTAGTTGAAACTATATTAAAAGAACAGAATTATCAGACACACAGATGAACACAATGTGGAAGAGTCAACATGACTTTTGTAAAGTGAAATTATGCCTCTACAATCTACTAGAATTCTTTGAGAGTGTCAACAAACATGCGGACAAAGAGGATTGAGTGGATTTAATGCATTCAAGACTTTCAGAAAGCCTTTGACAAGATCCCTCACCAAATGCTCTTAAGCAAACTAAGCGGTCATGGAAGAGGGAAGGCCCGCTCGTGGATCAGTAATTGGTTAAAAGACAGGAAACAAAGGATATGAATAAACGGTCAGTTTTCGCAATGGAAAGAGGTAAATAGTGGTGTCCCCAAGGATCTGTACTGGGACCAGTGCTGTTCAACATATTCATAAATGATCTGGAAAAAGGGGTAAACAGCAAACTAACAAAATTTGCAAATGATATAAAATTACTCAAGACAGTTAAGTCCAAAGCAGACTGCAAAGAATTACAAAGGGATCTCACAAAACTGGGTGACTGGACAATAAAATGGCAGACAAAATTCAATGTTGATATATGCAAAGTAATGCATTTTGGAAATTCCAACTATGCAAACAAAATCAGGGGGTCTAAATTAGCTGCTACCACTCAAGAAAGAGATCTTAGAGTCATTTTGGATAGCTCTCCAAAAACATTTGCTCAATGCACAGTGGCAGTCAAAAAAGCTAACAGAATGTGAGGAACCATTAGAAAAGGGATATAATAAGAAAAAAAATCATAATGGCTTTATATAAATCCATGGTAGGCCACACCTTAAATACTGTGTGCAGATGTGGTTGTTCCATCTCAAAAAAAGATATATCAGAAATGGAAAAGACACAGAAAAGGGCAACAAAAATTATTAGGGGTATGGAACAGCTTCCATATAAGAACAGATTAAAAAGACTGGAATTTTCTAATTTTCAAAAGAAACAACTAAGAGGGGATATGATAGCGGTCTATAAAGTTATGACTGGTGTGGAGAAAGTGAATAAGGAAGTGTTATTTACCCCTTCACATAACATAAGAACCAGGGAATCACTAAATGAAATTAATAGGCAGCAGGTTTAAAACAAAGGAAGTACTTTTTCACACAACACAAAGTCAACTCATTGCCAGGGGATGCTGCGAAGGTAAAACTACAGCAGGGTTCAAAAAAGAATTAGATAAGTTCATGGAAGATAGATCCATCAATGGCTGTTAGCCAGGATGGTCAGGGATGCAACCCTGTGCTCTGAGTGTCCCTACCATCTGTTTGCCAGAAACTAGGAGTGGACAACAAGAGATGGATTACTTGATGACTGACTGTTCTATTCATTCCCTCTGAAGCACTTGGCATTGAACACTGTCAGAAGACAGGATACTGAGCTAGATGGACCATTGGTCTGACTGACTATGGCCTTGTGTTCTTATGTCACAAAAAGCCATAAAATAATTGTATGATACTTTGAGCAAACTATAGATTAGAATGCCATAAACAATTGTTTAACACCAAAATACACTAATCTGATGTGCAAATAAAGAATGTGACAGCTGAAAAAATATTTATTAGTTACCCCTTAAACTCATTTGTGTCCCTTTTCAACAAGAAGTTTTAGTAGTAATCAGCAAATCTTATCTACTAGACCTTATACATTTTACTAAAAAAAGGCATAAAGAAATATCCCTGTGGTTTTTTATTAAATTCTTATTTCTGACCCCAAAGAAGTTCAAATAATTCAGGACATTTTACATGTAATCAAAATTATCCAGTCAGTCTTGCATAGTAGTTATATTCCATACCACCCAAGAAAGTGAAGTTCTACATTATTTGGATTCAGAGTTCCAGAGGGCTAAGAAGCATTAAAAAGTACTTTAAAAACAAACAAAGAATGATAGAATTCTCCAAAACCATTAATTTTTTTAACTAATGTTTCATAATGTTAACTATTTTTCCTCAAGGAACAAAAAACATGAACCAAGCCAAGATTTACTGTAAACTTTCACTCGCTGGCTAAATATTCTTTGAATAAATGTGTAAGGGAAAAACCTACCTCAGAGATAGTTCTCTTCCCTCCAGACTTGGCCTTTTGTTTTCTTTTTTCAGCTCTGATGCATCTTCCACTTCCTGCTCACAGGCAGGAAAACTGATTTCTGATGTTTGATGCTTATCTCCAGTGAGCTGAAGATAAATGTCTAGTAGACGATCAGTCACAGCAGCAAGGTTAGGGCATCTGCCCTGAAGAATCTAAGAAACAGAAATTGCAATCTGTATAACTCAGCAGCCAACTACTGGTCATGCAAGTTTTATTATGATATACTCGGATAATCACTCTCCAAGAGAGCAAGTTACAAAGACTAGTAAGGGGGGATCCGGTCTTAAAAAGAAGCTAAGTTCTTTTGTAGCCTACAAAGATGATGAAGCAAAAGGTAGATCAAGGACAGAGTAGGCCCATTACTCAATGAGGTGGGAAAGACAATAACAGAAAAACGTGGAAATGGCAGAGGTGCTTAATAACATCTTTGTTTTGGTTTTCACCAAGAAGGTTGGTGGCGATTGGATGTCTAACATAGTGAATGCCAATGAAAATGAGGTAGGATCAGAGTCTAAAACAGGGAAAGAACAAGTCAAAATTACTTAGACAAGTTAGATGTCTTCAAATCACCAGGGCCTGATGAAATGCATCCTAGAATACTCCAGGAGCTGACTGAGGAGATATCTGAGCCATTACCAATTATCTTTGAAAAGTCATGGAAGACAGGAGACATTCCAGAAGACTGGAAAAGGGCATATATTGTGCCCATCTATAAAAAGGGAAATAAGGACAACCCGGGAAATTACAGACCAGACAGTTTAACTTCTGTACCCGGAAAGATAATGGAGCAAATAATTAAAGCAATCAGATTGCAAACACCTAGAAGATAAGAAGGTAATAAATAATAGTCAGCATGGATGTGTCCAGGACAAATCATGTCAAATCAACCTGATAGCTTTCTTTGCCAGGGTAACTAGCCTTGTAGATAGGGGGTGAAAGTAGAGATGTGGTACATCTTGACTTTAGTAAAGCTTTCGATACTGTCTCGCATGACCTTCTCATAAACAAAACTAGGGAAATACAACCTAGATGGAGCTACTATAATATGGGTGCATAACTGATTGGAAAATCGTTCCCAGAGAATAGTTATCAGTGGTTCACAGTCATGCTAGAAGGGCATAATGACAGAGGTCCCGCAGGATGGGTTGTGGGTCCGGTTCTGTTCAATATCTTTGTCAGTGATTCAGATAATGGCATAGAGAGTACACTTATAAAGTTTCCGGATGATACCAAGCTGGAAGAGGTTGCAAGTGCTTTGGAGAATAAGATTAAAATTCAAAATGATCTGGACAAACTGGAGAAATGGTCTGAAGTAAATACGATGAATTCAATAAAAACAAATGCAAAGTACTCCACTTAGGAAGGAAAAATCAGTTGCATGCATACAAAATGGGAAATGCCTACCTAGGAAGGAGTACTGCGGAAAGGAATCTGGGGGTCATAGTGGATCACAAGCTAAATATGAGACAACAGTGTCATGCTGTTGCAAAAAAGAGCAAACATCATTCTGGGATGTATTAGCAGGAGTTTTGTAAGTGAGACAAGAAATAATTCTTCCTCTCTACTTCATGCTGATTAGGCCTCAACTAGAGTCCAGTTGTGCCCAGTTCTGGGCGCCACATTTCAGAAAAGATGTAGACAAATTGGAGAAAGTCCAGAGGAGAACAACAAAAATGATTAAAGGTCTAGAACACATTACCTGTGAGGGAAGATTGAAAAAATTGGGTTTGTTTAGTCTGGAGAACAGAAGATTTGAGCATAGAGGACTGGACTAGATAACCTCTCGAGGTCGCTTCCAGTTCTATGATGCTTGCTTATGTTATATAGAACTGTGTTGAAATGTAAGTACGGTAGATTCTGCTTAATAGCAACCTGGATATTAACAACTTCCAGTTAATAGCAATGTTTTGCCAGGAAGCAATCCCGTCCCATTGATTTTAATGTAAATGGGGTTTGGATATTGACAACAGCATGCCACTTATTAGTCAAGTTATTGAGAAACTTGAGAAAAAAGGATCTACCTTCAGGCAAGTTTGTGGGGATGCAGCCCCAGAATGAAGCACTGGCACGGGCCAAGCACCCTCTGCATGCAGGTCTGCAGAGCTGCAGGTAGGGAAGCAAGTGCTGAGACCTGCCTTCCCTGGCTGCAGTGGTGCAAATGTGCCTGTGGATGGTGCTCAGCCATCCCAGCACTTCCTTCTGGGAGGGCAGCTTGCAAACCTGCACACAGGGACCACACAGGAGATAACAGGCTGTGGGCTGGGAGAGGAGGCTGGAGGCAGAGTGGGAGGCTTCAGGGTGCGGGGAGCAGCTGCAGCCCAGATGAAAGAGCTGCATGGTACCTCTCCCAGTGCCTGCACTCTCTCGACTGCACCATGTCAGGTCACTCCATATAGGAAAGAAAGTGCTGGGACATGCTGAGCCAAAGGGTGCAGAGAGAAGTACCGTGCAGCTGCATGGGTCCCCAGTACTCCTATTCCCTGGAAAACCCTGGCATTTGGGCTGCAGCCCCCCCTCCTTTTTGCTGTCTGCCCACAATCCGGTTTGAGGACTGCACCCAGGGAAGGCACGTCCCAGCATTTCCTTCCCTGGCTGCTGTCTCAGAAACCTACTTCCTGATTATTAGCAATTGTTGGACAATAGCAACTTTTTGCTGGCAACCAAGGGGTTGCTAGTAAACGAAATCTGCTGTAGGTCCAAAAATCTATTTCCTAAAAACAGGCTTGACAATAGTCAAGCGAGGCCTAGTAGAAGATGGGTGAAGTGAAATGCGATAATTCAGAGGCAAGTTAGAGATAAATTAGGGCATAATCCCAGGTTAGGTTGTGAAACGCAATGGGGGAGGGTCCCAGAGTCTGGTCTCCAGCCGAACCCGAATGCCTGCATTGCAATTTTACAGACCTGCAAGCCTGAGTCAGTGGACACAGGCCAGCCACAGGTGTTTAACTGCAGCACAGACTTACCCTAAGAGGCTTGTGGACCACTTCCACACCTACATGAGAATTAGAAGGGTGAACATTCCCCTCAAGTCTTTTGATTGGGGGAGGCACAGGGGGCACAAAAAGAACCAAAAAAGTCTCTCCGCCCCATACCCCCTTGACAAGCCTTCTTCACACTCAGATTGCACTTTGAGCTCCATACCTGCAAAGAAAAGGGCTAGGAAATTACTTTTCAAATGGAAGGTTTCTTCTCCAGCTGCCATTTGATGTACTATACTAAGCTCAACCGAAGCAGACATTCCCTAGAGATGTTAAAGAACTGTGTTGGACTGTTCTATTTTGAGGTTGCCCAAAATCTCTCTGTGATTCACTTCCAAGCTTTGTACAGTAAGTATTCCTTTGACCCAAATCTAACCTATCCATTTTGAAGCCAATATGACTATTTTGTGGATTTTGAACAGCAGAAACAAAAATCAGGCTTATTATGGAATCTCTGTTGTAAACCTTTACTATGGAACAACGCCTGGTGCTCTATAATGACATTACTCCACCTACCTCTTTGAGTTCTGCTTTATTCATGTTATCCATCCGAATTTTGGTCCAATACTTGTCCAGAAGAGTAGCATGGCTGTTTTGCTGTCGGCACCAACCACCACCACAGCTGAAGACTCTAAATTAAACAAACGCACCCAATGGAGTCATATAGCATATTACATAGTGTTTAACTGAAGAATTTAAAATTCCATTATATTCTACCATAGGACTATTCCAATGTCTCAAAGAACTAGTACATTTAGCACAATTGTCTTGGGCTAATCTGAATGCACAGGGTTCCCAGGGTCCATAGCAGAAGCTGCATGTCATCCTGTCTCTTTTCCATGTTACCCACCCCTTATTGGTGTATAGTTCTCCTCTTGTCCCAAACTGCCTAGTCCCACAGAGAAACATGCAGAAGGAAGAGAGCCAGAGCAGCAGCAAACTACTCTGGAGATTTCCCTTACCAAGTTTGTTGCCCTATCTAGGGGAGGGACTTGGAATGAGGAGAGGAGTTATGTCTCCTCACTTCCCAGATTCTCTCCAGTTCTCAACTCCACACAAATAGTTGCTGCATCTGTCCTAACTCTGAGTTCTGTGCTGACTCCCATTGCTCCTGCAGGATCCATGCTTTCACGACTAGGGCTTAAGGCAGCTACAGAGATGGACCAGGGGAAATTATAACTGAGCTGCAAAGTCTGTCAGGTCTGGACAGGACAGTGCCAGGAGCACACTGCTCTTCCCCATGGCTCCATATCTCAATATCCATAGAGCTCCTTCAGACATAGCATCAGTGAGAGTTTCAGCAGATGAGGAAGGGTATTTCTTGTTATAGAGATCACACTTCACATATACGGGAAAGGACACTGCCCTTGTTTGCCACTGTATTGCTGTCACCAGTTGTTTCTCACCCCGCCTTGGTCTCACTTTTCTTGTCACTCTCTCCGCCCTTGTTACTCCAGTTTTCACTGCTCCTCATCTTTACCTCCTCCTGTTTTGCTCCTTCTTCCTTGCCAGACAACCCTCGTTTTTGCCCCTTTCCTTTGCAGCAGTGTAAGGATGACCAAGGAGCTGTCCATGGATCTTCTCACCCGGCTCAATTCCCGGACAAAGTTTTCTCTGAACCCACCATCTACTGGCTCCCCTCAGCAGCAGTGGTCGCACCAGCAAAGCCTACTGTTGCACATTAAGACAGCCTACACACAGCTACCCACTCCCACACCCTCAAAGCTCATGCCATGCCCCCCATGGCAGCAGTCCTGTGCATGCAACTGATTATCAGCCTTTTACTTACACATCTTAAAATTCTATCCTAGTTTTTTCAAATTCACTCCTTCAATTTAAAGAAAACCAAACCCACTCATGACTATTTAGAGACTGTCCCAGTAACACTGACACAGCTCTGCCAAAGAGGTGTGCAGCACCAGAGTAGCGTCAACAGAGCTAACAATTCTACTATATCAAGACACATGCATATTGGGTTAAGCTCCCAAACAACAAACAATGACTAGGGCTCCATGACTTCTGCAGTGGTCACTGTGGCTGATCCCAGGGATGCCCAAGAAGCGGGCTCAGAGGCCAGCTGCTCTGGTGGCCCTGAGAACAGTCACATCAGCTGCTGCTGGAGTGGCCCCGGGGACAGCTAGCCCCAGGGACTGCCCAAGCAGCAGTCACAGAGCAGCCAGTGCCCCCAAGATTTAATCAGAGGTATTTATATTATGGACCGGTCAGGGGCCGTGAATTATTTTTATTGCCTGTGACCCGTATGGCTTTTACTAAAAATACCCATGACTAAATTGTAGCCTGAATAATGATCAACAGGAAGAAAATGTTTTCTCAAAGGAGCAAAAACATAAGCAGCAGGAAAAAATTGTTTAAGATTTGAAAAGTGTTGCAAAAATGCTGCTCAATAATATCCCTTTAAATGGTGCACTATATATACTTCAGTACACTTCCAACTTTCATAAGCACTACAAAAATGTGAGAATCAAATATTTTACAGATTAGTTTTAACAACATGAAAATGAGAGCACATTATCATTCTGAGTCAAAAACACTCTCCATAAAGGAAAATGAAGGACCATCCAATCTGAGTATTTGTTGACTTTCTTATTTTTAACCTACAAAGCCTTCAATCTTGCTGAAGTAACAGTTGCATAAGATGCTACAAGTCTAGATCCAGTCCTACTGTAAGGCTGTTTGATATTTAATGCATTTCTTTTACATATTTTATTAATAAAGTCTATGTATCGCATTCTAGCTGTCTGAACTTAATGTCAGTCTGAATTCCTTATTCTTGTTGCCTTCAGCTTAAAAGCAGCCAATTAACACCATGTTCATTTCACCTTACATGCCTACCTTCTGGTTGCAAAGAACTGGAATCCAGGAGCCACTTTTAAAAAGTCTCCACGACCAGGAATCAGTAATTCTCCATTTTCCAGAAGAGGAATCAGGACAGAGATCTGAAAAAGAGAAAGAACTCCTACCTTGGAAACAAAGCAATACTCCTGCTTTTGGGAGAAGCTCAACCACCCAGACTGCATTTGTTTCATGAGTCACCAGCCCACTTACACTGAGCTACCTTAATATGCCAGCTCACCAGCAGTTCCTCTCATAGATACTTTATCCAACTGTACTTGTTTCTAACTGACACTGATAAGGATTGAACAGTCCCAGTTATCACCACGCAGCAGCAACTTCCATAGTGCAAGTACATTACTACGCTCTTTCTGCTGGCATTCACATTTTAATACAGAATGGATAGAAAAATGACCATCAACATTTCCTTTTCATCTTTCTTCACCCTGACCACTGTGGTATCCCTATTTTTTCACTGCATTACACAAATCAGAAATCTTGCCTTTTGATAGCCCAATGGATTAAAGGGTAGTTTCACCCTTGCATGTCTGAGGCATGTTTGAAGCCTCGTCTTTTCAATTGGCCAAGCAAAGTCTCTCTCTAAATCAGGGGTGGGCAAACTTTCTGGCCCGAGGGCCACATCAGGGTTGCAAAACTGTATGGAGGGCCAGATAGGGAAGGCTGTGCCTCCCCAAACAGCCTACCCCCCACCCCCTACTCACCCCCTCAGAACCCTGGACCCATCAAACCCCACCAGCTCCTTGTTCCCTGACCATCCCTTCTGGGACCCCCGCCCCTTGTAAGGGGAGATTTTGGCAAACCAGTGAAGTGCCTGAAACCACTACGGCTTATTGTTAAAAGTAGCCTATTCAACAGTCTCAGCTTGACCAAGGGAGGATGGGAGGGGGGTTTGGGGTGCCACAGAAAGGGCAGCTTGACCCCGTGTCCTTCCTGATAAGAGTTGTGTTGAAGTTGCTGATCCTGCTCTTTTAAAATGTATGTATGTGCCCCAGGAATGTCTATTGGGGCCTCAATGCTGCAAATTCTGGAAAAACCCACACCTGGTTAATCAATAATCAGAAGGAACCTCTTGCTTGACCATTGAAATTGCTTACTTAACAAGTTTTCTTTAAGGGACATGTCATTCTATTACTAATGTATAAATAGGGGGAAAAGTTTGAGGTAGTTGGACTCATTTGGGACTCTTTTTGGACTTTCCTTCTGGATACATCTTGCAGTCCCCACCGGCAGACGGAAGATTTGACCACCGGAAGCCTGCCACTGCATCGCTCGAGAGCCACACTCAGCTTTGGTAATTATCAAGGGTTGGGGATGTTTTACTAACTTGCTGTGGACATGTGTAAGTGCTTGAGACTAGGCAGAGTTTAGCTTTAAGTGAAAGCACTCGTGTTGTCCTGTTTGTGCTAGCCATCTATCAGTCAGACAGCCGTGTCTCCCCTGATTTATTTCCTGACACCACCTCACACAGAGTAAAAGTTACCAAGAGCTTTGGGTTGAAAGAACCCCGGGTAACACCCTGACCTTCCCCCCCCAGAACCTCCACTCCATCCAACCACCCCCCTGCTCTCTGTCCCCTGACTGCCACCCAGGACCCCATACCCCTTATCCAACTCCCTCGCTCCCTTACCATGCCACTCAGAGCAGCAGGAGCTCGCAGCCCCACTGGAGCCAGCCACAACCCCACACTACCCTGCAGGAGCTGCGGACGAGAGTGCTGGTGGTGTGGTGAGGTGAGGCTGCGGGGGAGAGGGGACAACCGGAGAGGGGCCGAGGGCTAGCCTCCCTGGCCAGGAGCTCAGGGGCTGGGCAGGACAGTCCCGCAGTCCGTAGTTTGCACACCTCTGCTCTAAATCAAAGACCCTGTTTATGGCAGCCATCAATACCTTCCATCATAACAATATCCTCACATTCCAGGGCTGCCCATCACCCCAACAGAGTATAAAATGTTGACATCCTGAATGACTTACATCCCAAATAAAAAGACAAGAAATAAAAGGTTGGAGGAAGGGCTGGGGGTGCGAGGAAGTTACCATACAAGGAGCTCATTAGTGGGGGAGAGAGGATGGCAGGATGCAAGGAGTCTGATGCATATAATAAGCTCAGCCTACAGAAGTGAGGACGTGTACAATCCTCTGTGTACACTTGAGTGGTAAAATACTCAAATATAGAGAAGGTGTTTGTAGGAAAGCATGGGATTATAAAGTAAAAGTACAGATGATATAAAAAATCCAGACTACATTAACCTGTAGTTTACCTTTTAAAATAAGACACTTCAGAATATTTCAAGTAGCCCATAAAATTGCTTAAGACCTAAATTCATAAAGAGGCTACATATTGGCTTTGTTATAGGGTCCCTATGATTTGAAAGTCTGCATGCCAGTAAAACTAAAACTGGCAGCAGAGTTAGTCCCATAAAGGATGCTTTATAGAGCTATGAAAAAATGACTGGATACAAGTAATAATTTGAATTTTTGCAGAATGTCAGTACAATAGGCAGTGTAGAATTCCAGTCACTGATATAAGGAAGAGATCTCTCTAATGAATACTAGTTCTGACTATTAGGAATCAATTAAGATACATGTCACAGTACTTGTTCCAGAGCACAATATGATATAATCTTTTATACTGTCTCAGCTGGGGCAAGGACAGGTGGGTGAAAAAGAATGAATGTACCAATTGGTTAATTCAGTTACCTAATTAATGATCATTTTCTTCCCTTTGCCTCCCTTCCCCTCTGCCCCCTCCACAACTCATCAGATCCAAGGTGTCAACACACCACAGCTGATTGGGCATTAGCCTTCAAAACCAACTAACAGTTTGCCTCAAACCATTACCCACTTATTTTACAATGTTCCCTATAGGAGAAGGTAAATTGTATACCACATCCAGAGGAGCATAGTCAATATCCTCCAGCAGAATCCAGTGCCCTTTGGTGACAGCTTGTGTCAAGGTTCCAGGCCGCCATACAAACTCCCCTGGCACATCTGTACAACGATACATACCCAGTAACGTCTGCAAAAAAAAAAGTTAGCAATAAATAAAAACTGGCTTATTATGTCTTGATAAACTCAGATAAATAACTTACATAATATATCTGACACCAGTAGGCAAGTCATATACATAGCCTGCCTAGAGCAGTGTGTGGATACAATGTCTCTAGAGCGCTGCGCAGAAACCAATTAATATGCACAGCTGATCCACAAAAATGGTCCGCAGATATCCGCGGATTTGCACAGCTCTATACACTAAAGACCCGTTTACGCGCAGGTATTGAAAGTCAACCCATCACGACCGCGGGTTAAGAGGGCCATGATGAAGTATCTTAAGATATCTACATATACACATGTATAATTATCTAGGATTACAAAGCATCCCAAACACTGCAGGCCTATCTGTTAATGGCACTTTGCAAGAATATAAATTCAAATGTGTAATCTAATAAAGAACATTACTACTACTACACAGGGGTGAAAGTAACTCAGGATACTTACAGGTACGGGGAGGGGCAGCCCCGCTCCTGGAAGAGGCGGGACTTCAGGCAGAAGGGGCGGGGCTAGGGGGGTCAGCATCCCCCAGCCAGTCTTTCCAGGCTGCCTGGTCCATGCTGCCTGCCCCAGGTTCCCGTGGCGATTTAAAGGGCCCTGGACTCTGGGCACTGCCCTGGGGCAGCAGGGAGCAGGGGAGTGGAAGGGGGAGGGGGAAACAAAAGGGGTAGGGACCTTAAAGTGCTGCAGGGTCCTAGGGAGGTGGTAGAATCTCCATCTTTAGAGCTATTTAAAGTCCGGCTAGACCGCACCCTGGCTGGGATTATTTAGTGAAAATGGTCCTGCCTTTAGCAGGGGGTTGGACTAGATGACCTCATGAGGTCCCTTCCAACCTTTTGATTCTATGATTCCATATAAAGCAAAAATAAGATGCATTTTAAAATAAAAAGCTCTTTCAAGAGACACACTAGAAATTCTGTGCCACACAGATACCCTCCTCTTCTAAGCATTTCTTGGATAGTTCAGTTATATATTTAAATTTTTTGTTTACCTTTATACTTTGCTACTTATTTCCAATCCCATCACACTTTCCTGAGATGGTGATCTTACAACTAAGCTCAACAGCAGCAGGTTGTGTGGGGCCGGCAGCTGGGACCCCAGACCCGCTGCCACTCAGGGGTTCCATCCACTGGCTCCTGCCAGCCAGGATCCCAGCTGCCAGACCCGCTCAGCCCGCTGTCGGTCTGGAGTCCCAGCCCTGCCCACATACAATGGGTACCTACCTTCTCCCTGTTTCTGGCCCATTCTTTTCCTCTCTCTCTCTGCACTGAGCTGAGGGTGGGAATGCACTGAGCACAGGGCTGGGGGTGAAGAAGCAGGCTGGGGGTTGGGGTGTAGGGTCTGGCCAGGAGCTAGAATGAGGGAGGGGGGCTCAGGGTTGGGGCAGGAGGTTTGGGTGTGGAGTGCTTGCCTGGGTAACTCCCATTTGGTGCAAGGGGTGCAGGTGGGAACGTGGGCAGGGGGTTGGGCGGGACAAGAGCTCCCATTTGGTGCTAAGAGTGGTGGTGGGGATGTGGGGGGTGCAAGAGTCAGAGCAGAGGGCTGGGGGCATGTGAGGGGGGTTCAGGTGTCAGGGCATGGGATGTGGGGGGGCCTAGGTATGTGTGGGGGTGCCAGAGTCAGGGCTGAAGTCGTGTAGGGGAGGAGGAGTCAAGCAGAGGGCTGGGTGTGTGGGGCTGCAGGGCTCAAGGCAGAGGGCTGGGTGTGTGTGAGGGGGGTCAGGGCAGAGGGCTGTGGTCGTAGGGTGTTCATAGGAGGGAGCGGGAGGGGATATACCCCTATTCTACCCCCTTTCCCCTTCCCCAAGGCCCTGTCCCTGCTTCTTCTCTGCCTCCGCCAGGAGCAGTGAGCATGCTGACTCCACTCCTCCCCGACCCCCGTTCAGCTAGCAGGGAGGGAGGGACAGAGAGGAGGATGAGGGGCAAGAACCCAGCACACTACAGGAAGGCGGCCGGTCGGTGGGGGAGGGCGGAGAAGAACGGGCCGGGCCAGGCTGGGCTGGGCAGGAGTCCCGACAGCCATTAAATGGCAGCATGCCATTAAAAATCTACTCGCGTGCCTCACATCTTTGGCATGCATGCCATAGGTTGCCGACCCCTGTACTAAATCATTTTAAAATCACCCCTTTAATTAATCAGAGCAGCTCTTTCATGTACACAAGCCCTAAAAGATGTAGTAACTAAAAAAAAAAAAAAAAAAAGAATTGATGTGATGCAGTTTTTGTGAAGAATTTAAAGCTTACTAAGCCCGAATCTTGAAGTTTCTCATTTTCAAATTCTTCAATTCCCATTAAGAATTTGAACTTGCTGCAGATCAATACTTCACATTTCAAAACTTAAGTAATGTAAGTCCATGTATAAGGATGGGGTTTTGAGTGTCGATCATAAATGAGTTCACCCTTTCCCAAATAGCAGGAATATTTTTCCATTACCTTACTGTCTGTCTGATCTCCAAGTTGAACTTTCAGAATATGAGGGGGCTTCATTCTTCCTGTAATGACTGCTAAATACTCAATTAAAGAAGTTTTGCCACATCCTATTGGTCCCTCTAATAATACAGGATTCTGGAAAGCTACTGCCAGCGCAAGGTTTTGCAGATTCATGCAGGTGGATTCAACCAGCACAAAATGGTTAATGGTACTTTCCTGTTAGGGTAGAGAACTTGAGTTACCATACTGAAGTGTTTATTCATAGATGAGTTGTGTACAATATTACTGGAATGCTCCAATGCTGCATTCATAAAAATTAGTCTGAATTCTAGAAAATGCCGGCTATATAGCTCTAACTAGGAGCTTATCCCAAATGATATAATGGGTCATTGAGAATGCAGACTGAACAAACAATATTTAATGGTTAGTATTAAAATACAGATTCAACCCATCAAAAACCTACAATAAAAATATACAATTTATAAAAGTGTATGCATGGGCTAATTTGCTCTCAAAAACCAGTCTGGCTACAGATGCAATAATGGTAGAGTGATTACTTTAATGTTCCACCAATGTATATCAGACTTACCTATTAAAAAAAATCATTTGATGTACATAGCAAATGAAGTCATTTGAGCAGCTCCGTGTTACAGGACAAAGCCTTGCCATAATCCAACAGCAGTTGTTTACTGATAACCTTACTCATGAGATTAAAGTGCTGAATCTATTCGTATTTGCATAGACAACATCGTGGAGCCACTAAACTCACTGATGTATGACCATTAAAAAAAATATACCAAATATTATACACCATCTTTTACTCAGATTATTTTAGTGCATTTAGACTTTTTAAAGGGAAGTTATATTTTCCAATCAGGGTATAAAATGAATTATCAATTCATCTTAACTTTTCTACAGTTTATTCCACAAAAGTTGCCGTCTTCCTGGCAAGCAAGGAGAGAGGAGTTAGAACAGAAAATGGAACTTATCCTTCATCGAAAATATGAAGAACGTTGTATTTTGAACTCCTAATTTAAACAAGTTTCAATTACTTACAAAAATTGATAGACGGTCAATACAGTTTTATTTTTCTTGTAATTTTATTACTAGACAGAGTCCAGGAAATTCAGGAATTGAAAATTCTGTCTCCTTGATTCCCACACTGCTTCAGAAGTGCTGAAAAACTGATGCTCTCCACACACTTCTCCAGAACAGTGCTTTTAGATTAAATAACTTGTGCTAAAGCTGAACAGTCAGGAGTTGAACTCACGTTAGAGCGAAAGCAAGAAAGGTAGTCTGGGGAGTGGTCTAGAGTGCTGGCTGAAGCTACAGGAAGTACAGAGGGTGGAAATGGGGAGAACAGGTTAGAGGCAGACTCTTTCTGCAGAACATGGTCATGCTTTTCCTATCAATTTAAGTGTAGAAATATTTTCCAATTTGTTTTCTTTTCCTGTCTATTAGCAGGAAAGTGGCAGTCTCCATAGAGTAAGTTTTAATTTATTTAAAAAATAAATGTTTAAAAATGTGTTATTTTGAGGAGTAACTGCTGGCAAAGAGACGGTATAAACTCAGATGGTATAAAAATCATTTCCGTGAAGGTAAAAATGACTGTTTTGGACCCCCTTGTTGGCTAGACCATGACTCCATATTCTTGAGAAAGCCTCTGGATCTCGAAAGGAGATACTATATAGAGTTGGAAAAGCAGCTGCTGAACATTCTCTCAGAGCCAGCTTACAAGAACTGATACATAAAAATCAAACAATCACCATGTTAACCTCTAAACTACTTCATTCCAGTACATAGCTCCTCTGAAGTACCAACATTCCACTTCATAGTGACTTAGTGCATGGCACAGCTTGAAATAAAATTTGCCACAAGTACTACATACATTCAATTTCACTTAAGAAATTAAAAAAGGTAGGTCAATTCTTAGCATTCACATTTTAATAATTAGGCCACAATCAAGGAGGGAGGCAGGGAGGGATAGCTCAGTGGTTTGAGCATTGGCCTGCTAAACCCAGGGTTGTGAGTTCAATCCTCAAGGGGGTCAGTTAAGGATCTGGGGTGTTCTTTGAGGGGGGAGGGATAGCTCAGTGGTTTCAGCATTGGCCTGCTAAACCCAGGGGTTGTGAGCTCAATCCTTGAGCGGGCGATTTCAGGATTGGTCCTGCTTTGTGCAGGGGTCAGACTAGATGATCTCCTGAGGTCCTAATAATCTATGATTCTATGAAGGATGTACCTACCTGTTCTTTGGGCACAAGTTGTTGCCTGGGTAGCACAACTCCACATACTGCTATTACGTTTGCAGAGAGGTCACCTGATACAATGTCTCCTCGTGTGTACTGCAGCCCTTTCTCTCTCTGCCAAAGAGATGTATCTGGATTGGCCAAAACAAGGGCGCTCTCTACATTCCGCATCTGTGATTCTTCCAGTAGCCTGTCAAATTAGTACCCACATTTATTATTGCAGTTGGATGTCATTTACACCAAATATACTTAATCATGCAATGAATTCAATGTAAAAATTCATCTTACTTTAGTCTGAAACGTATTAATTCATCCGGATTGAAGATCTTCTTAAGGAAAGATAATTTGTGCTCGTCATTCATGCATGTAACCAAAGCAAGGCAATTTGAAGTGTACCTGCAAAGAACATTTCGAACAAAATAGGTTTCAAAAGATTCTTCAGAAACCTATTTTTGTGATTCTGATTCATAAATAAAGACACAAAATTACAGAAGAAGAATCTTGTACATCTTTTTCCCACAGAGGAGTTGACAGAGAGAAAGAATTAGCGTCCCCAACTACAGTTCGGCTATAGATCAAGAATGTGTTGTTTGACTCGTAGTAGAAAAAAGACTCACTTTTTGGTATATAACTGATAGAGACAATGAACTTTGTATCATAAGCTACGAAAGTTTGCTACCCAGAGCAAATATGTAGTATCATTTACTGTGTCCTGTTTCATATTTTATTGCCTCACTTCACTGAATGTTCTTTAAGTGTCTTTATTTACAGTATAATAATCTGAAATATTCCTCTAGAGAAAACTGACTCAAGTCATGGCATATTGAAACAATGTGTCTCACAGTGTAACAAAACTTTCTATAAGTAGGGTATATTACAGCACACACAATAATTGGGTGCACTTTTTAAACAGAAACATCTCTTGGATATCTTGACCTTAAATGGAGGATGTGGCTTTCTATGAGATCTGTCTTTCATCTAATTCAGCAGCTAGATTGACCATAGTATCAAGAGATCAAGACATTAGCTCAAGACTCAGTGTTAACAGAATCCTAAAACCACTTCAAATCTTTTGACTTCACAATTAGATACAGCTGCCTCTTCAAATAATGAATATGCAACTTAAAAAGCGTTAAGTACAAAATCTTACAGACAAATACATTTTTCATCAGGTTTAGTCAGTTCTCGTTTTCTGACCACCATCAATGTACAGTGAGGCTGAAAGAGGAAAGCCCCCAGAGGAAGAGTGGCTCAGCACTCAATTTAAAATCAGATAGTTTCTCCCTTCCAAAAATACTGTAAAAAAGCCATGTAAACCTGCTCCGGGAAATCAACCATAATTCTAAAATGATAACCTTATCTCATGCCTTACTGTCAAGTGAATTTAGTGTAATAGTGTATTTTTTCAAAATTGGGACAGTTAACCTTTCTTCACTCCATTATCCAGGGGTCACTTTGACCATAAGTCATGATGAAGAGCTATTGAAACCGATCTGTGAACTGCCACCATAGTAAGCAAGCTCCCAACCTTTCAGATCATTTTGGATCTTATCAAAAAGTGCTATGAATGTTTTGTGTATCTTCCTGGACCAAAGAGAACTCACTGACTTCCTTGGGCTCTGGTGTGAGGAACATGTGCAGGCACAGCTCGGAAACTCAAGCCAGAACAAGATGATCTATGACAGAGTTCTCAAACACGCAGTCAGCGGACCACATGCAGCCTGTGGAATTATTTGCTGCGGCCTGCCAAGCTCCCCTCACCTGCCACCTCCCCTCCCCCTCAGCGCGCCACATCCCTGCTCCTCTGCCCACCTTTAGGCGCTTGCCACTTTCCAGGAGGGAGGAGCCACGTGCTCAAGAGAATAGGTGGAGAAGAGGGGGGCAGGGGTTGGGATTTGGGGAAGAGGTTGGAATAGGGGCGGGGGGTGGAGTTGGGGCAGAAATTTCAGGAAAGGGGTTGGAATGAGGGTGGGGGAGGGGTGGGAAGAGGTTGGGTAGGGCAGGGCCTCATGGAAGGGGTGGAGTGGGGGCGGGTAAGGGGCTTTTGTATCTTTATATGACAAAGGTGTCAGTGATGCAGCTCTCGGGCCAATGTACTAGCCCTCACGTGGCCCTCATGGTGATTTGAGTTTGAGACCCCTGATCTACAAGCACTCGCTGTAAGAAGTGGTAGCTCTGGCCTATTGAACAGCAGTGCCATCAGAAGGAAAAGGAACTGAGGCAGGAGTACAAGCACAGAAAGGACAGCTCTCTAAGCTTGGTTCATCACCCACCAACTGCACTTTATATTCTCGGTGATGCACCAGACTTAGAGGAGCTGTCCTTTATGTGCTTTATCATAATTTACAAACTTAGGTAGGGGTGGGGCTTTTTCCTCCATTTTTCAGTAGAAACGTTAATGTTTTAAAAGTTAATGGTTTTTATTTTAACTGAAACTTAAGACTTTTTTCTTAAGAGACATTGGTAGACATGTATGAAACCTGAACTCCAGTTTAACACATTACTCGTAGGGGAATTCTGGGCCAAAAAACTTTAAAATTCTGCAATTTTTAAAAATTCTGCATATTTTAGTTGTCAAAATAACACAGTATAATCACTCCAGTCTGAAATATTTTGGTAATTTATTTAAAAACACTCATCAACAAATATATCAACAATACAGACAATACACACAAAAAAAGGTTCCCCCAGGAAAAGAGAGTGAAAGAAAGCCCTACGACAGGGGTAGTCAATTATTTTTTGTCAAGGTCTAGTCCAGTTCCAGACACCAGAGAAAATACATACAAAAATAATAGCAATCATGATAATAAGCAAATAAAAACATTTTGGGGTCTATTCAAAAGCGTCTGGTGGTCTGGATTTAGGCCATGGTCCACCTATTGACTACCTCAGCCCTACGACAACCAGTTCCAGTTGGGGGGTAGTGGAGGGGTGTGTGGAGCCCCTAGAACCAAGACATCTGCATTCCCCTCCACCCACTGCTCAACTGCATGGCACCCCCCAGCTCAGACACTCGTACCCTACTCTCCTCAGAGCCCAGCCCTGTGGACACCCCCCCAACCCACACCCTCTTTTCCCCAGAGCCCAATTACAGCGCACTCCCCAGCCCACAAACCTCCACCCTCAGTGCCTTTACTCCCCCCTAGCTTCTTTACTGTCCCACTGGGGGACGTAGTGTGGTGCGACCCTGCCCTTCCTTACCGTTGGCCAGAGCCCGGTCTCCCAGGACCTCTCCTGTTTCAAGGAGAATAAGGACCAAGCTGGGCAGTCAGAATGTGCACAGCCTTCAACCCCACCCAGGCTGGGTGTCCTGCTCACTGTGAGCTGGGCTCTGCAGAGTCCAGCAGCCCCTAGTGACCACCAGCAGTCCCAATTCTGCAGGGGAAACATGGATTTCTGGGCATATTCTGCACTGCACAGTGGTGCAGAACTCCTCCAGGAGTGGCGCATTCTTTGTCTGGTATTGCTGAAGATTACTCTCATCTTTCCCCTTAAAAATGAAGGCTGCTAGGAGAAATTCAGAACACTTGTCCTTGAATGGAAAAGATTTTTGGGTTTAAACTTACCAGCGGACCAAAGTATCATGACTCCTTAGCAGTGGAACACACACACTCCAGTCCCATAACTCCCGGAATACAGACTGCTCTTGTTGGAGGAATAGGTAAGCAGCCTCCATGAGATCCCGTAACTTCATCCGTCTGCGCCCATATCGGACTGTGTTTGTATCAGAACTTTCCAGGAAGAGTCTTTGGAACACTGGTGAAGTATCCTTAAAATACCTCAGAGCAAACCTTAGAGAGAGATAAGAGGAGACATTAAACTAGGCAAATGTGTATATCCAAGTAATAGCAGAGAAAACAATCTACAAAAGAATTCTAATCCACAAAATTCCTGGAACAGTAATTGTTGGTACAATGCAAACCAAATGTAAAGTGAAGCCTTGTCTACAATTGGAAGTAGTACCATTTTATCTGAGCAAGGTGGATGATGTAATATCCTTTACTGAACCAACTTCTGTTGGTGAAACAAATTTTCGTACTACACAGAGCTCTTCTTCAGGTCTGGGAAAGCATTACAGCTAAATACAGGGTGGAACAGACTGCTTAGCATAAGTACTTAACATATTGCACCTTGTATTTATCTATGACACTCTGAAGCCTATAGCTACACTTAAAATGCTACATAGACACAGCTGTGCTGCTGTCGTACTTCAGTGTAGACACTTACTACAGCAACAGGAGGGATTCTCCCATTGCTGTAGTTAACCCACCTCCCCAAGACACAGTACCTAGGTTAAAGGAAGAATTCTTCCATCCACCTATCACTGTCTGCACAGGGATTGGGTCAACATAGCTACATCTCTCAGGGGGGCGGATTTTTCACACACCTGAGAGATGTAGCTAAGCTGGTGTAAGTTTCCAGTGTAGAACAGCCCTGACTCTCCTTCCCAGAGCTGAAGAAGAATTCTTGTAGCTCAAAAGTTTGCTTTTTCTCACCAACAGACGTTAGTTCAATAAAAGATATCACATCACCCTCCTACATTCCCAAAGTGGTCATAACTCTGAGATTCTACTGTATCCTGGGAACAACACTACTACTACCACCATCACACTGCACACAACCATGTTAGCAGTCATTTGTCAGTAGTCAGTTTAACTAACTAGTGCCGATTATTCAGATTATAAGGACAAACAGTGGGCAGCACCAGTTCCACTAATCAGTGTTAAGCTCTGGTCAAGAGAGGGTTAATTCCAATTTGCTGAACCAGTATTGACCACTTTTATTTAGGTCTTAATTTGGATTTAAGAACCTAATTTTAGATGCATAATTTTGAAAATTTTAGCCAATGAATAATTTTCACAGAACTCTCTATCATGCACATCAGACATTTTTCTATTTCATTTCAATCATTGGAAAAGATGCGTATCATGCTAGATCAGGGGTCAGCAACCTTTCAGAAGTGGTGTGCCGAGTCTTCATTTATTCACTCTAATTTAAGGTTTCGCATGCCGGTAATATATTTTAATGTTTTAAGAAGGTCTCTTTCTATAAATCTATAGAATTTATATAACTAAATTATTGTTATATGTAAAGTAAACAAGGTTTTCAAAATGTTTGGGAAGCATCATTTAAAATTAAATTAAAATGCTGATCTTATGCCTCCGGCCTGTTCAGCTCACTGCCAGCTCGGGGTTCTGTTCACCTAGACCAGCAGCAGGATGAGCTGGGCCTGCAGCCGGGATCCCAGACCTGGGGGGATTCAGGGCTCAGGGCAGAAGGCTGGGGGGGTTCAGGGATCAAGGCAGAGGGCTGGGATGTGTGGGGGATGTAGGGCAGAAGGCTGGGTGTGAAGGGGGTCAGGGCATAGGGATGGGGGCTGTGGGGGTGCAGGGCAGAGAGATGGTGCTGTGGGGGGGGGTCAGGGCAGAGAGATGGTGCTGTGGGGGGTGCAGGGCAGAACGCTGGGTGTGTGTTGGGGTGGGGGGGTGCAGGGCAGAGGGCTGGCGCTGTGAGGGGTGCAGGGCAGAGGGCTGAGTGGGGGGGGGTCAGGACAGAGGGCTGGGGGGTGTGGGAGGTGCAGGGCAGAAGGCTAGATATGGGGGAGGTTCAAGGGTCAGGGCAGAAGGCTGGAGGGTATGAGGGGTGCAGGGAGAAGGCTGAGTGTGTGTGGAGGGGTCAGGGCAGAATGCTGGGGTGCTCGGCTCGTAGGTGTGCTCCCAGCCCACTGCCCTGAGTGGCTCAAGGCAGGAGGCTGGAAGGGATATGCCCTGTTCCACCCCCTTCCCCAAGGCTCCGTCCCTACCTCTCTCTGCCTCCTCTATGGAGCTGTGTGCAGGCTGCCACTCTTCCCCCTCCCCTTCCCCTCCCTAGGGCATCAGCTGATTGGCGCAGGGAAGAAGAGGGGGAGGGGCAGGAAAGTACCACACTGGGGGAAGAAGTGGGGGGGAAGCTTGGCTGCCACAGACCAAGCTTCTGCCTCCTGACCCCGCAGGGGAGGGCGGGGGGGGGAGGGAGGGGCTGAGACCACGGCAGGCAGCTGCGTGCCACTCAAAATCGGCTTGCGTGCCGTGTTTGGCAAGTGTGCCGTAGGTTGCCGACCCCTGTGTTTGAATGTCTAGCAATGTCTAACATTTCCTTTAATTTAAAACTTTCGGTTTTCTCAGTCAGAGTTTCAATTCAAGAAATTCAAATTCAATTCAAGCGCCAACACCACACAAGCAGACATCACATCACTTACGGAAGCACATCAGGGTGGTCGCCAATGAGCTTGCTCATTGCTACACAAAGCCTTTCATGCAGATCATGGTTGATTTGACCACCAGCATTAATGGCTTCTGCATTTCTTTCCAGTAAATCCAGCAGGATTGGTCGAAACTGACGACCAATCAGTAGAGTACATTCTTTATCCACTAATAACTGTGCTAAGGCATTGAGAATACACTGGCGATCCTGCCGAGTCCAGATCTGGAGGAGAAGAAAGAGGAAAAGGACAATTAACGGTCACAATCACATAAAAATGAGTCATCATTCCAAATCACATTTCAGCTACCTATGTCACCAGTCAGTTTGAGACTCAACCAGGAATTTTAAACAGAAATCAGGCAGCAAAACAGGTAAGTAGCAATGGCGGAGGTAATAGGAGGTGGGGAAGGATAGGAAGGCAATTTCCCGTACTCCCCACGGCAGCCTTTAGAGGTGTGTATGGCGCCTTTTCAATCAACTGGCAAAACGAGGTATAAAGTCATATTTTCACAATGGGTTGGAGAGCATCATAACAGAACGGAGAGCCAGGGACAAAACTAAATGGCTTTAAGACCCTGTGTGCCAACTTGCAACATTGAGAGTGGGGAGCCAGACCCAGCCCTGCGGGACAGGAGCCGCCACTGCTGGGTGAGTGCAGGGCTGTCCACCAATAGCCAAACGTGTGTCATTTACTCCCTCCAAACCCCATTCCAGAACCTGGGCTCCGCCACTGATAAGCTATGTATACATAAATACTTGTACTTCAGGGAACCTTCTGCAATCACACCAATGTCACTGGAAATCAATAAGGAGCCTATTCCACTACGCAGCCTGAAAAGCATTTATAGCAGTTATAAAGAAACCACTACAATCTCAGGTTACATGCCTGCTTATTGTTTCTTTTTAAGACACCAAACCTGGAATCAGTCATGCTATAAATGAAGTTATTTCCACACTTCTGATAGTGTTTAAGGTACACAACACTTCTGAGAAAAAGAATTTTTTATGTACAGTTTTGAAAAATATTTTCAACTTTCATGTCCAAGGGACCATCTATACGAGAAAATGCATCACAAATTCTGCAAAAGAGAACAAATAAGACTCAGTTTCACTCTCAACACCAGTTTATCCCCATTCGCTTTATGTAAATAAACAACTAGTCTTTTCTCCAGACTAGTCTTTGTTCTGCAGCCTACCGCTATATCTCCCAGTCATAAAACAGTTCTTGTGGAAACTTATCTCCCTTCTCGTTCAAGGTTCTTTGTGCCTCTGCGTAGCCAAACATAAAGCAGTATAAATACCTTCATACACCACTCTTACTGCTCACTCCAAACAACACAATTTGTCCTGACCAGCTCCTCATATACCATTAGTTTTGTTTTTGTGAAACCCAACACTGAGTTCCCCTCACTTCCTCTCAGCTCTCACAATAGAATAAACCTAGAGACAACATACTTTTCTCTGATACCAGCTAACAATTTTTATTTTACAGGTGGGTTGAACCAATTGATTTTAGTTCATCAGGGACATGAAGAATTCATTACAGAATTTAAAACAGGTGTCCGATTTTGAGTAGCAAAACTATTCTATTAAATAGCTAAATGGAAATTAAAAGAAACAGTTAAGGATGAAATGCCTGAAAACTGCAGAGAGACTATTTAAAAACACCATAATAGAGGTGCAAACTAAATGTATATCTCCTACACACACACATACCCCTAAAAAAAGCAGTAAGAGGACTTAAAAAAATAAATAAAGCCACCATGGTTAAACAGTGGAGTAAAAAAGACAGAGGCAAAAAGTCATCCTTTAAAAATCCGAAGTCAAATCCTAAGAAGGAAAATAGAAAGGCGCATAAAATCTGACTACTCAATCCTTAGTTACTCCAATAAGACAGCTACCAGGGGCGCTTATTTTGTTTCTTAGACAATCCTTTGGTTCTGCAGGCAACAAGGTAAAATTTAGGCTGAGTAAAATCTAGGACCTCCATGTCAAATGTAAAAGTATAAGGCAGGCTAAGAGAGAACTGAAGAGCAACTAACTAAGGACACAAAAACAGCAAAAATGTAATAACGTCAGAAGCAGGAAGTCTGCCAGTCAATAGGGCCAGCGGACGACTGAGATGCTAAGGCACACTCAAGAAAGACAAGGCCATTGCAGAGAAGCTAAATGAATTTTTTGCATCGGTCTCTACTGCAGAGGATATTGGTGATATCCATACTTTTTAGAAGGGTAGATAAAAATCAATGACAAAGTGACAGATGAAATTCATTGTCGATAAGTGCAAAGCAATTCATATTGGAAAGCATAATCCCAACTACACATACAGAACCACAGGGTCTAAACTAGCTGTTACCACTCAACAAAGAGATCTTGGAGTCATTCTGGCTAGTTCTCTGAAAACACCTGCTTAATGGGCAGCTGCAGTCATAAAAGCTAACAGGAAAGAGGCTGATAAGAAGACAGAAAATATCATAATTCCTTTACATAAATCTATGGTGCACCCACACACTGAATACTGCATGCAGTTCTGATGGCTCCATTTCAAAAAGTATATATATAGTAGAATTGGAGAAGGTACAGAAAAGATAAGCAAAAATGATTAGGGGTATACAACAGATTCCATGCAAGTAGAGATTAAAAAGATTGTTCATCTTAGAGAAGAGACGAACAACAGAGGATATGTTAAGAGATCTACAAAATAATGAATGGTATACAGAAAGTGAATAGGGAAGTGTTATCTACCCTTTCACATAACAAAAGAAATAGGGGGTCACCTGATGAAATAGGCAGCAGGTTTAAAACAAACATAAGCAAGTACTTCTTCACTCAATGTAGTCAACTTGTGGAGCTCATTGCCAACGAATGGCCTGAAGGTCAAAATTATAACTGGGTTCAAAAAAGAATTAGATACATTCACAGAGGATAGGTCTACCATTTGATATTTGTCAAGATGATCAGAGAAGCAAACTCATGCTTGTGTCCCTAAAGCACCAAATGCCAGAACTGCATATGGTACGGGCCATTGTCAGAGACATGATACTAGGCAAGATGGACCACTGGTCTGACCCAGTATGGCCGTTCTTATGTTCTTTAAATGTCAGATATACAGATGCTTAAACATAAGAGAAACAAGAATATGATCCACACAGTAAAATAGTCTCTAGTTATCCAGCTATTGTACACCAGTATCTGTAGTGTAAGCAATTTCATGAGAACAAGCAATGTTTTAATCAATGCATACTACTATAGGCAGTGGTGAGCTGGAGCCGGTTCTCACCGGTTTGCGGGAACCAGTTGTTAAATTTAGAAGCCCTTTTTGAACTTGTTCGAAAAGGGCTTTTAAATTTAACAAAAGCTCCAGCAGCTCCCTGCCCTTCCCCCGGCCCCAGCTCACCTCACTCCGCCTCTGCCTCCTCCTCTGAACGCTACCTCGGCTTGTCCTCCCCCTCCCCGGCTTCCCGCGAATCAGATGTTCGCGCAGAAAGCCTGGGAGAGCTGAGAAGGAAGCAGCGGCTTCCTGCAGGTAAGCTGGGGTAGGACGGTTGGGCGGGCAAGGAGGGCTTAGGCGCCGCACGCTTCCGGCCTGGACCCTGACCCTTGACCCGACCCCAGCAGCGCGGCTCCGGGCCGGCCCTGACCTCGGCCCGGCCAGGAGGCGCGGGCTCCGGCCCAGCCCGGCCCGTGGACCCCGGGCCTGCCGCGGCCAGCTGGGCAGCGCGGGCTTTGGCCCGGCCAGCTGAGTGCCTGGCTCCAAACCTAGTCGAGTGTGGCTGCCGCCGAGCGCTTTCTGGTCAGCCCCCCCTCCAGGCAGCGCTACAGGGGGCAGGGAGCAGGTGTTGGATAGAGGGCAGGGAGTTGGGGGGTGGATTAGTGTCGGGGCGGTCAGAGGCAGGGAAACAGGGGGATTGAATGGGGCAAGGGGTCCCGGCGGTGCGGTGGGGGAAGGAAGGTCAGGAAGGAGTAGGGGTTGGATGGGGCAGTGGGGGCATTCAGGGTCAGGGATCCTAGGGGCAGTCAGGGGACAGAGAGGCAGGATCCCGAGGGGCCATCAAGAATGAGAGGAGGGGTTGGATGGGGCGGCAGGGGGCAGTCAGGGGACAGGGAAGGGGGGTGGATGGGGCACGGGTCCCGGGGGGCACGACTTCCTCATGGGGTGAGGAGGAGGGAACCAGTTATTAATATTTTGGCAGCTCATCGCTGCCTATAGGACACACAAAACTGTTTCTTATAGCTCACACTGACCCTGGGAATGTTCTTGTTCTATAAAAAGATAACTTAAGTATGATCTCAGGGCATATGGAGGTCTTGGTCCTGTTAATTGATCATCAGTTCATTTGAGTTCACACCCACCTTTTTAAATGCTAACCTAGACATTCCACAAAATGTGTCTGGTTTGGTTTAAACATTTGTGTTCCAAAACAAACATTTGTGGAGTGTCTAGGTTAGCATTTAAAAATACGTCATTTTAAATTAACTGATGATTACTTAACTCAAGTTAAAACGGAAGCACAAACTATAGTCTAGACTTACCTTTAGGGTTACAGTAGGAAGAGATGGAGTTTAAGTTATATTAGCCAACCTACACTGAGCTGGACCTGAAATTGACCTTTTTCCTAATGTAGATATAGGGTAACATCTTTAGCTAGTCACGTTCTAAACTCAAGACAGATTAAATAAACTGAGGTGTTAACCTGCATATCTATGGAAGAGGCAAAGTTCAGGTCAGGCTTAGCTAGCATGTGTCAACTAAGGCTTTGTCTCTACTAGCACTTTTGTCAGTCGGGGGTGTGAAAAAAACACCCTCCAGACCAATGTAAGTTTCACCAACAAAAGTGTCAGTGTGAATAACACTATGTTGGCGAGAGGTGCTCTCCTGACAACATAGCTACCGTCACTCATTGGGGGTGGTTTAATTATGCTGGCAAGAGAGTTCTCTCCTACTAGCATACAGTGGCTACCCCGGAGACCTTACAATGGTGCAGCTGCAGCGGTAAGGTCGGTAATGTAGACATAGCCTAAATCTGGCCTAGACTCAACCACATTTCCTAATCAAGACAAACCTATAGAGAACAAAGGATACATTCCACTGCCTTGGAACAGGCAGCTTCCTGATAGGCAATAAACTATTTAATATGAGGACAAAGACTGGGGAGGATAACAGTCCCATCTAAACTAATATCAAGGATAATAGATATCAGGGTCACTCCTGTGGGCTAGATACAAATGCAACAACTGCCGTTTTCTAGCTGTAAAGGCTTGTGCCTAATTTAAACTAATCACAAGTCTACTGGAAAGGAGAGGGTCAGGGGATGAAGAAGCATAACTGCACCAAGGTCAGACGAAAATAATCTTCAGTTGCCTTCATATGAGGAAGGATTGACAGCCAAATTGCGCTTCTAGCAGTTCTATGTAAAACACTATTTCCTTGTTCTAAACGTTTTGTGCAGTGTGAAGTTGTGTCATTTAATCTGAATGCTAGACTTCCACCTGACCTGCAGATTCAATTGCAGGTTTGTGTTGTCCCACATGAAAAGAGAACATGTACACTGCTCACTGTTTGCGTACAGATCCCATATTGTCCTGAGGTGAAGGGCATTAAGGTGAATGATGGGCAAGTTAAGTATCAGAAGTTTATTTCCAATGTAGAGTTTGATCTGGAAAGCAACAGCAGACTAGGTTCATAACACTAGAGAGTGGCAATCACAAGACAATCTGATGGTATGATAATACATATAATAAATTGTTAGAGATATTTCTCTCCCAATTCTGAAGATATATCTAGCAAGTTATTTTTATTTCTGTACTGAAGGTTAGCACATGCAGGTCATAGTAGCTCACCATATTTGAGCCTTTTAAAAAAAGGAACATTATTTTTTTTGTGACTAAAGTTTTAGTGGCTTAAAAGGTAGTAGTTACAGCCATCTGCAAAGTCAGACAGAACCGCCCCTGTCTCACATACACACCTCCCTCTTGCATGGTACATGGGAAAAAGCTAAATACTACCAAGAAATGGGCAAAAAGAGTGAGATAAAACAATATGCACAACTACAACTAGGAAATACCCTGAGTGGTATGTGTAAACACAAGGCTTGTCAAAGCCCAGTAAAGACCAAACATCTTCAGATTGCTAGTGTTTAAAGAGACTGTTGTAAACTACCCATCTCAGGGATGGAGGTTTATTCCTCCTCTGCAGGAGCAGCTTCTTTATTAATAGAATCACTCACAGAAGCCACAGCTCTTCAGAGCCAGAGAGGCAGAAAGAGCTCAGCACTGAGCATAACCTTTGCTACGTGTTATGTGATTGCATATCTGGTAGCTAAATCTTTTTTTGTTTGTTTTAAAGCTTAATATTTTAAGAGGCAGTTTGCCCCAGTTGTTAGGGTCTGCAAAAGCATAGGGTCTATTCTTGCTCTGCTTTGGCTCGCTGGGTGATCTTGGGGGAATCAGTACACCTCTCTGTTCTTCAGTTTCCTCATCTGTGAAGGGAGTAATTACAATAACTTCTTGGTAAAATGATTGGGAGCTGCAAATTATTATTTTACTAAAAGATCCCTCAATTCACATACATCTGAGAAGTGAAAGTCATAATGCAAGATAACAAGCTAGCATAACCTTAAAGTAATCCAAAAGAATCAATCAGTTTGAGAACCAGAATCTAGTGTCCCCCTTAAGACTCTCTCAAATGTTCTCCTACTTGCTGCTTAAGCCACAACCAAATAGAGAAAATTGCCCAAAGACTCAGAAATTTCAATTCAAGTTGCTCAGTTCACAGGGCGATGAAAGACTTGGAGAAAAAAAGGAAAGATGTTGTGTTACCCTCCTGCTTGTAGTTCAACCTTCACACTTCTGAACTGTAGCCACAGAAACCACGCTGCCACAAGCACCAAAACCATTTCCTCTAATAAAACCAGCATTTGAGACTACACACACGAAAATGCCATGTTCTGATTCAAGAGAGTCTGAAGTCCAAATATTTACTGCACATTAAGGACAACAGAAAATTTATGTTAGTTGTGACAATAAATTTTCCTATATGGTATGAACATTCAGGCTGAGTATTTTATTGTGGCAGGTGCTCAAATACTGGTGATAATGCCTATTATTCTAATTCACTTTTACATTGCTACTGGACCTGGCTGTATGTAACATTACTAGAACAATTAAGTTTAATTTTTTTTAAACTTAGAAATTGAAGATACATTTTTACATGGATGCAGCACAACTCTGTGTCTACACTTAAAAAGTTATATCGGCTTAGCTATATCGATCACTAGGTATGGAAAAAAATGTAGATGCAGCTATATTGACAGAAGTGCGCTGCTCTCAACCTATCTAATATCATTCGGGAAGATGGTGTTCCTACAGGCAGATAGAAAAATTCTTCATTTGGTGGTAGGCTGCATCTACACAAGGGGGCTATGCCAGCATAGACTCTGTAGGGCAGACATAGCCTTAATAGGTAAGGCTAGTGCTTGTGAAAGATATCCTCGACACCAATGAAAACTGAAATCCTCTATTCACAGAGTAAATATGGCATGACTAGCAGCAGTGAAAACTTCCCTGTACCTTTCCTTACCAGCTTTTCTAGAACCTACTCTAGCTAGAGAAATCCCTCTAATGGTGAGAAGGGTCATTCTGTGCCATGACAATTCAATCCTTGGCTTCTCACAGAGTTGCCAACAAGGTTGCCAATTGTGAGGGTGCTGCATGATATGGATCCCCCCACAAGCAATAATTGTACTAAGCCAAACTCATTTCATCTAATCCAAATAAATACCTACAACATTCAGTCACTAGTGTCCTCCTTCTTAGTGTTTGTACTACTTGACTGTAACCACACTAATACCTCTCATTTCAGACTCAAGTTAACTGCTGCCTCTCACAAACATGGGGTTTGCTTGCATTACCCAGAAATACAAGGTCATGAAATTGAGATTGGTTGAAATTTTGGCATGATTATTTTTCTTTAGCTGATACACTATTTGTACAACTCATTTAAGCATGGACAACAAATCCCTTATAACCAGAGGGAGAAGCTTTAAACACTTATTTAAAATGAATCCTAAAAGCAGGATTCTCTTCCCCAATTTACTCCTGGGAGAATTCTGTGCACGGTATTTTAAAATTCTGCAAAATTCTGCATATTTTAGTTGTCAAAACAATACAGTATAATCACTTCAGTTTCAATTATTTTGGTAATTTATTTCAAAATAACCGTCAACAAGTATGTCAACAATATAGACAACAGCAAAAAAGGATTCCCCACCCAGGAGTAGAGAATTAAAGAAACCCCTACGACAACCCAGTTCCAGTTAGGCGGTACTAGAAGAGGCTGTGTGGGGCCCCCAGAGCCCAGACTCAGGCACTTCCATTTCCCCAGAGCCCAGCTGCAGGATACCTCCCAGCCCAGATACCAGCACCTCCAGAGGCTTTATTCCCCCTACCACACCCTGTCCTGCCAGGGGACATGGTGTGGTGCAGCCCTGCCATTCCTCACCTTTTGCCAGAGCTGGGTCTCCTGTGCCCTCTCCCATCCCTGGGAGAATGAAGATCAACAGACCGTGCAGCCTAAAGCCCAGCCAGGCTGGGTGCTCCGCTCACTGAGAGCTGGGCTCTGCAGAGTCCAGCAGCCCCTGATGGTGGCCAGCAGCTCTGCCACCCCAATTCTGCAGGGGAAATGGGGTATTATGCAAATTTCTGCATTGTGCAGTGGGGCAGAACTCCCCCAGGAGTACCAAATAGGTTTTGGACAAGTCCCTTTGACAATGATTTGTGAAATACTAAAGGGACAAGGAGAAGGGAGCCAAATAAAAGTACTGAAGTTGCAGAATAATGTAAGTAACATGTATCTTGTATATAAAGTGATAAAGATATAACATATTTAGCAAATAAAAATGATGAACAGAAAGGATGGCTGGAGATGATTGCTGTTGAGTGTCCTAAGCCTAATGATAAAGCACTAAGTTCACGGAAACTGAAGCTTCAAAGCCTGCCAATACCACCACAGTCTCTCATCTCACCAAAAGAATTAACTACTATCCACCAGGGTTCTACCACTTGCCCCTGACATATAATCCATCTTTCTATGAGTTTCCAGCAAACAAGAGTAATAAAATTGAAGCTCACCTTCTCCTAAAGTTATAGGAAAGGGGAAGGACATTCTCTTTCCCAGGTCTCATACTATTTCACTGGTCTCCTGGCTGCAGTCAGAGAGAGATGGACTGCTCTGCCTCTCGCTGCTACTCTACCCTTCCCCACTTCCATTTCTCAGGTCCTTCTTCCTCATGAATAACTTCAATGCCTGATTTCACAGCTTCTCACCTGTCAGATTCAGCTCCCAAATGTATCATTCTGACAGTCTTGTAAATTTCCTACAACATATAACATGGCAGCTGAAGTGTTTCACTTTATTAAGAGGAAATATCAGGACTGGTTTGATGAGAATGACTCTGAACTATGTCAACTCTTGAACTCACTGCATGCTTTTGCTCCAAATCTACAAAGCAGATAAAGTTCAGCTGCTAGGACGGCTGCATATCATTGAGCAAATCAGATGGTTCAACCCAGACTTCGGCATATGATAAAGCAGTGGCGGAAAACCAAGTGGTGGAATTCAAACCGATAGACTACCAAAAGTTTTTTTCCCCAGTCTCCATGCTGTGTATGGCCCCAGGTGAAACAGGATAACCCTCGTATGCACTCTGGATGGTAATCAACTTTTAATTGACAAAAAAAAATGTTTGATGGCCAGAACATTTGAGTTCACTTCTCAATTACCCTTCAGCCATCGCTGAGGAAGCAATGAATGCTCTTCCACAACACCCTTTATAAGAATGGCCTGAATCAGCCCCTACCTCATACAAGACTACAGTCAAGCAGATGTCACAAGGGAAATCACCTGGACTAGATACCATTCCAGCACAGCTTTACAAGCAGACTGGCTACTATATTGCAAGGCACCTTATAAGGCTCTTCCATATTATATGGGAGCAAGAGTCAGTACCACAAGATTTCAAGGATGTCAACAGTGTTCACCTTTACCAGTTTGCCCTATCACCCTTAAGGCTTTTGATTCTGTAAATCATGAGAGACTCCAGAAACTTCTGTTCATCTTTGGATGCCGTGCAAAGTTTATTTCTGTCATTTGGGCCTTCCATCATGGGATATTGGTCAGAGTGGTGGAAAATGGTAATGGTCCCAAACAAGGCTCTGTGCTTGCTCCCATACTCTTTTCCATCCTTTTTTTTGGCTATGCTTATGCATGCATTTCATAACACTAACAGGAGTATTTATTCAATTCTATACCAATGGGAAATTGTTTAATCTGCAACACTTCTGTGCTCACACAAAAGTGGCATTTACTTATTTACTTTTTACTTTTATTTGCTGATGACTGTGCACTAGTTATTCACTAGATTAATGACATTCAATGTATAACTGATCACTTTGTTCATGCAGTTAATTGCTTTGGTTTCACAATTAGTCAAAAAAAACCCTGAAATACTGTATCGAACCTGTGCAGGGAGATGTGCATATCTACCCATTTATTAAGATCAACAACACTCCTCTCAACGCTCCTTTTGTTACCTAGACAGCATGCTGTCTAAGGTGAGCTCTGTATTTGAGAAGTTGCCACAACACCTACAGAATGATAAGGGCACCGAAATAAGTGATAATTAAAATATCTATCGAGCAGTTGTGCTAACGACACTTGTATATGGTTGTGAGACATGAACAACATATTGCTCCATTCCAGGAAACTCAATCAGTCCCATTTGCCTTCTGTCTGTTTGCCGGGTCAAATAGTGGATCAAGATTCCTAATACCAAAATCCTTAATTGTTGACAGATGTCCGGCACTCAAGGCATGTTCATAATGGCTCAGCTGCATTGGTCTGGGCACCTTATTTGTATGGCTGACTCAGGAACACCCAAAGACATAATTTATGGTCAGCTAAAACAAGGCAGTCACTCTCATGGTGGTTGGTACAAATGGTATAAAGATACATTGAAGTCAAACCTGAAAACATGTGAGATCGAGTCCAGTAACTGGGAAGCAGCAGCCCATGAAAGGGCAAGGTGGTGACAGGTTTGTTACGTTACCATTAACAATTTTGAAGCAATGTGCATCAACACCTTATGTGAAAAAAGTAAACAGCGAAAAGCAAGGAGCCAACAGCCTGCAATAGTCATGGACAGTTACTCAATTCCACGTGGAATCATGTTTGCAGTTCTCACATCCATCTGAGCTCCCACATACATACTCACTTATAATGCTAGCTAAATCCTTTCACATCAATTTCACTTTCCTCCTACTAGTGCTTGAGAAAACTGTAACCACCAATGACTAGCGCTGTCTATAAATAAATAAGACTGCAAATCATCGATTCACAGTAGGAAGGTTTTTCCTGTAGCAGAGAAAAATCATTTTGAAATAAGAGTTTATACCCTGAAAAAGTTTGATGGTTTAGCCTCCCTCACCCTCAGACATAGGGAACATTTCCTACTTAGGCACTCAAATGTAATTTGAGGTAGTTTCTGTGTGTGCGTGCTGTTTAAGTACTTTGAAACTTCGGTCACGAAAGATAATTTTTCCCACTTTTATCTCCTCTTCCAACACCTTCCAACTGAAGCTCTCCAAATGTTTCACAGACATAAATGAATTAGACCTCAACATCCCACAATGAAGATAAGTAGCCCTACTTTTTAACTAAAGAAACTAAAGCACATAGAAGTCAGCAATCCTCTCCAGATCACACAGCAACTGGTAAAGCTAAAAATAGAACCCAGGACTTCCTGTCTTTACTTACTAGACCACACTCCCTCTAATATTTACAGAGAAGGCGGCGAGACAAAAATACATTCTGAAGTGTAGGGGACTGAAGGGGAGAAACTGAGGCCCAAATCCTCAAAGATATTTCAATACTTAGCTCCCTCTAGCTCTCACTGTAGGGCAGATTCATCTCCATAGGCCTGGAAGAGAATGGAGGTTAAAACCAAGAAGGAACAGTATATTGTCGATGAGAATATAGTACAAACGTGTCAGAAGGGGAGCTCCGGTGGCTCTGACTTCAGAGGCCACAAGATAAAAAGCTCTAACTATGCAGAGCAGTAGGAAAGGTGTTTTCACCTTTCCCCGTTAGGGATACACCTGGGTGAGCAGATGAGGGCTGGACAAGCATTGGAGGTTGAGAGCTAGCAGGAAACAAAGATGGAGGGCCGATGGGGGTGCGTGGTGTTCTCTGCACAGGGTGCAGTTGTCCTCTGCTCACCGTGGCAGACGCTGAGGCATGAGGGAGAGAGATGGACGGCAGACCGGGGGGAGGGGGCTGAGTCGTGTCTTTGAGGGGGGCAGTTCTGGGAAAGCAGACGGGGGTGGAGGTGTTTCAGAAGAGGGGGGCTCTCTTGTTCTCCTCCTCAGCCCCACAGCGACAGCCGGGTGACGCAGCAGGCGGGAGCGGGGGCAGACGCGGGCTGGGAGGGCTGCCCCGGGAGCTGCCCGATGCCTCCGGGAGCTGCACTGCCGCTGCGCGGCCACTCGCTCACCTGCTTGGCCAGGAACCTGCCCAGCTCGCCGCTGCTCTTCTCGTTCCGCCGCGCCACTAGCTGCAGCGGGCCGGCCACGCGCATCCGCAGGGCCTCCATCCCTCGCCGCGAACTCCAGGGTCTCTCGCGGAGGGGGGAGGGGCGCGCGTCCCTTTAGAAGCTCCGATACACCGCGACACGTGGGGGACAAGAAGAGACGCGCAGCTCGCGCGGGACAAGCTTCCGTTACTGGCAGAACGTCAACAACCTGCGCCGTTGACGGAAAGGAAGTGGCCTCGCGTCCCCAGCCGCAGGGCCGGTGGAAAACTACGTGTACCAGCATGCAACACTTCCCCTTGAGCCGAGCGGTCTCGCAGAAGATCGAGCGCTGCATGCTGGGATCTGTAGTTTTCCAAGTGGCTCCACGGAAGCCGCAGCAGTTCTACTTACAGCATCGGGAGCTGGGGGGAGTCTTACCCTGTCGCTTCTCTGTGATCAGGGATGCTACTGCTCTGTTCTGGCCGGGTTCAGCGTTCAGAGCTCGGTCCTGCCAGGTGCCAAGACTCCTCAGTGCCCCCTGAACTATTGCTATGACACTGGGCTACATGGGCAGCGAGGAGACAGCAGGTGTATGAGACGAACAGGTCGGGCTCGAGCAGAAGGGCGACGAGGTAACTAGAACATGATCATGTTTTGCTACTGACTAGCTGCGCATGAACTGTTGCTGTCTGCTCGCGTGTTGGCAGTGGTCTGTAAACACCAGGGCACAACAGAGACTGTGGGGGAATCTGCATGAGAAGGTGGCAGCCTTACAATGTTTTCAAGGAGTTTAAACATTGATTCACTGACAGCTGGATCGGGGCCTCCTATTTTACACTCTGATCCTACGATGGGATCCATTTATGCCCTCACCGAGTCGATTTACTTTCACTGAATAAGAGCCTCAAGCTGCAAATGGTTCCAGAGTGGCGCTTCATGACGGAGACCCTGTCCACCTCACCGTATCCAACACGCCGCTGGAGGGGACGGTGGTGAAAAAACGAATAATGTCATTTGAGCGCCGCAAACAGGCAAAGGCAACTCGCGGCGCTGTTTCTCTCCCCCTTGGCCGCCAGGAGTATCGCCCACGGGCGGAGCACGAGGATTGTGCGGCTGTATTTTTAGCTGCGGCGTGAAAACAGAGACTTAAAAATGAACTGCCTCGTCTGCCCATTGCCCCAGGACGCGAAGCATTACCCCTCCCTCCTGGCAGGTACATCTGCTCCGGGCAGGCAGGGCGCTGGGTCAGGAGCTCGGGAGGGAAAGTAGAGCGCGGGGGTCTCGGAGCGGAGCTCGAGACACAGGGAGAAGGGGGCGGAGCTTGTGTGGAGGGGGGCAGGGCCAGGCTCTTGGGGGCGGGGCCGCCGCAGACGGTTCACTTTCGCGCCAACTGTTTTTTCCTAGAGGCGGAAACTAGTGACGTCTGTGAGGTTACGTGCTGTGCGTCTCTACTGAGTGGCTGGCAGTTGCCCGAATCCCGCCCCTCCTCCCCTTGGCCCGGCCTGCAGGACTTGTAGCGGCGACAGCGGCGGCACTGGGGAGATTCCGGGTTTCTGGGAAGCTGTCGCGGCGAGGGAGAGACGCTAACCGGTTGGTGAAGGGGGCGGGACAGGGTCCGCGGCGGGGGCCAGGCGAATGCGCGCAGCCAGGGGGAGGGGTTGGAAGAGAGAGAGACCCAGTCCCCGCCCCCCGCCTGGCATAGCGCCCTCGGGATTGGCACAGCTCCCCCACAGCTACCAGCCTCGCACAGCCCCCCCCCATCATCCCTAGCCTGGCACAGCTCCCCCACAGCTACTAGACTGACACAGCCCCCCCCAAAATCATCTAGTGGCACAGCTCCCCCACAGCTACCAGCCTGACACAGCCCCCCACCACCACTACCACCACCATCATCCCTAGCCTAGCACAGCTCCCCCACAGCTACCAGCCTGGCACAGCCCCCCACCACCCCCCTCCCTGCCTGGCACAGCCCCCACCACCACCTTCCCCACCCAGACACCACCCCCCTGCCTGGTACAGCTACACCTCCTCAACTGCTACCACCCCCACCCCGTATAAGTTGCCGACTGCCATCCCTGCCCTGGCCTTAGCCCTTCTGACTGGCATGGCCCCTATTCCTCTGCCCAGCTGTTGCCATCCCCAGCCTGACATGCCCCCTCCCAGCTGCCCCCCCCCAGCCTGGCATAGCTCCCATTTGCCCTCACCCCATTGCCCACTCGTTGTCATCCCTATCTTGGCATAGCCCACAGCTGCCTGTCAGCCCTGGCCAGGCGTAAACTCAATCCCTGTTCTTCCCTCACCTCCCGGCATAGCATAACTCTTATTCTCCCCATTGCCATCCCTGGCATGGCATAATATACTAAATGGGAAATGACTACCTAGGAAAGATTGCTGCAGAAAAGGATTTGGGGGTTATAGTGGATCACAAACTAAATATGAGCTAACAGCACAATACTGTTGCAAAGAAAAAAAAAGCGAATGACATTCTGGGGTATATTAGCAGGAGTGGTGTAAGCAAGAAGTAATTCTGCCACTCTGTTCAACACTGACAAGGCCTTAACTGGAGTATTGTGTCCAGTTCTGAGCACCACACTTCAGGAGAGATGTTCTCCTCTGGACTTTTTCCAATTTGTCCACAACACCTCCACCCACTGAGAGTCTTGATGCTGCCCTATGTGTATGCCCTGGTAAAGATTTCATAGCATAGTTACTTGTGCTGTTATCCAGATATCTTAGTCCTCCCCTTCCCGCACTGTATTAATCGATGTTCACCAGGCTGCCACCTTCACTTCAGGTGGTTGCATGTCAGTGAGGGTGAGAAGAATGAAATGATAGTTTCCAGTTGGTGTACAGTGTCTTGGGTTAACTGCTGTTGGATCCATTGGCAGGAAAAATGTCATGTAAATATGAAGTGTTTATATGGGTTGCTGCTTTGGTTTTTAAGTATAATAGTAATTTACTTTTAAAGTGTAGGTAGAAGTGGGATTGGATTATTTTCATTAATTGCTTTAGAAATATACTTGGTAGATCTATTATCTTTATGCAGTGTAAACTGACCTGGCTGCATAGGAAGGTTTTTTCCTATGAAGATTATTTAGCAATACTAAGTAATATAGAGATTAATATAATTTTGTTGTGCTTAAGAACGCTTTTAATTGTGTATGAAGTTGTCCTTTATTTATATTTTATTTTGCCAGACTATAGAGCTAAATTCTGTAACCTGGCATCAAAAATCCACCTGGATCTACTTAGCTTGTTGTTGGATCTCATTAAAAAATGACTATCAAATTTGAACCCATTGTGAGCGATCCTTAAAGATGCTTTTAGTTCATGATATGGTTTTCAAATGATTGGTTAATCTAACCATTCTGCTTTTTTTATTGTACACACGCAGATGGGGAAGCTGTAGGGAATTAGTATAATGGCAACAGATGATGATGGACTGACATTATGTGATATCCCTTGTGGTGGTAAGACCTTTACTAAATAGGATGTTAATTTTTTACTTTGCAAGATGAAGACAAGTCCTCCACACCAAATGTATAATAATGCTATGATGAGTGAAAATAATAGAATGTTTTTAAAAATCATTTTAATCTAATCTGGTACTGCAAGTACTAAAATGCCGTAATCATATGGTTAATGCATGGTGTCAGTACAGGCCAGAGTTAAGGTTGTGTGGATATCTTATATTTCCTGGGTTTTGTAATGCAGGATTTTGAGATAACCCTACAACATCCCAGTAGTGTCTCTTACCATTTGAGTTGCTACTCTGAACCTGAACTCCCTTTTAATACAGCTTTTTATGTAGAAATGTTATAAGAGGTGTACTAGTTTGTGTCTGAGTACATTTCCTTTCACAAGCAATCAAGATACTGTAAACATTATTTTCCCGACCAAGTGAGAATGAGTAGAGGCATGAGAAGTCTGATATGAAAAGACTGGGATTGTTAACCTGAAAAATAAGATAAATAAAAGAAGATGTTATTCAGAATTTCAAGTTCACAAGAAATTCTGAATAGTGAGATTTCTTGTGAACTGGGGGATTTGAAAAATTTATCTTTTGGAAACACTGAAACATGGTGTTTCTAAAATGAAATATGCTCCTTGATACCCAGCTGCAGCTGAGTGAAATAGACATGATTCATATCAGTTTCATTGCTGCCCATCATTGAATAGTTGCAGTGAAACTGGTGTGAATTGTGTCAACAGCTGCCAGAGATCCAGGGGTCTGGACTTGTGGGGCAGCCCTGCCATACAGATTGCCCCGAGGCTGAGATCTCAGGGCTTCCAAACTCCTAGGCCAGCTGGCTAACTCCTACAGCCTGGGGAGCTAACTGCTTCAAGAGTCTGGCTCAGCCCAGGGAGCCAAGTGGCCAAGGAGTCTGGTTCAGCAGCAGGGAGCCTGACAGCTCCAGATTCATTTGGGGCTTTCAGAATCTCTGCTGCAGTGCTAAGAGCTTAAACACTGAGAGCCAATCTGCCAGGCTCCCAGCTGTGTGGCAGGGAACCTGAAAGCCCTGACAGCTATGGCTCCCAGTGCTTCCTGGCTTCTAGCTCAAGCCAGAGTTTTCAGGGCTTGCTGCAGAACCAGGGCTTTCAGGCACCCTGCTCTGCTGCAGGAAGCCTGGAAGCCCTGAAGTCTCTGGCCCAAGGCAGCCCACATGATGGGCTCCCCTGAAGCCTGCCAAGGGAGCTGGTAGGGACCCCTGTAAGTTCTTCGAAGCAGGCTTGCTTTCATGGGAAATTTCAGTCTTGATGAACCAGCTTTTTCCAGGTTTCAGAGTGGTAGCCATGTTAGTCTGTGTCAGAAAAAACAACGAGGAGTCCTTGTGGCACCTTAGAGACTAACACATTTATTTGAGCATAATCTTTTGTGGCCTAGAACCCACTGATGAAATGGGTTCTAGCCCACAAAAGCTTATGCCCGAATAAATGTGTTAGTCTCTAAGGTGCCACAAGGACTCCTCGCAGCTTTTTCCAATGAGCCTTAGTTATATTATTAAAATGTCAGTAAACTTTAATCGTATGAATAAGCTATTTGAATTGAAACACAGGTTACATAAACAGATTGCTGTATTAAATTTCTTATCAATGTACTAGGAGGAGATTTAAATACAGCAGTAGTTTTCCATCATTTAGTGTTATGATGCTTTTATCTAATTTCCAGAGTAGTCCAAGCTTTGGGTGTGAAGTGCCCTTGGACTAGGGTTTCAAATTTCAATGTGGCCATCTTACTGCTTACAAATGTCTTTTCCTCATTGACACTAAAGAGGTTTTTTTTCCTAGGAGTGGAAACTTACCTTAGTGTCGTTGGCCAAAATATCCCTATCTCCCACCAAAGTGTAGCAGAACAGATGCTTCCCTACAAAATAGTTGGCGATGATAGGTGCTATACAAATGTAAAATACTGTGCATTAATACATTAGTGTTAATTGTAGTTCTGTGAAATGTACACTCTCATAGAAAGAGTAAAGCTTAAAAAGTTACTAAAAGTTTAAAAATTTTGCTTTTGATCTTGCTTTATTTGCAGCTTCCTCTTTTAGGGATGATGATGAGAGCTCAGTAGATATTTACGATGGGTTGGACAGCACTTCAGTTGTTTCCGGTATGTTGATAGTAAACTGCTGCATTGTCTTATTTAGTTCGATCTACTGTGTGAGGATTCTTGATGCTAGGCACAAATAAAGTATCACCAGCCTGACTGGATGCGTTGTGTTAATATCTGTTTGTATTATGGTAGCGTCTAAGAATTTCAGTCAAGGATTGGGGCCCCTTTGTGGTAGGCACTGTGCAGCCAAATAACAAAGAAGACAGTCCTTGTCACAGAGATCTTGAAGTCTGGGTGTCTGAATAGGAGGTGACTGATGAACAAAACATACAGATAGGATGAGGGAGGGTGTTTGACTTCTGTGGTCTATGCTTCTGCATTACAGTGGAGCTAGAGCAAGTGAGTCAAGACTTGGAAGAGGACATAAAACAACATAGAGGAAAGTTTGTCAGTTATATTCTAAATGCCCTTCATTTTGGAACATGCTTGGTTACTGGGCTGAATGCTGAGACTGCCCCTTCTCTTTCTGACTGACCTGCCTGCTACTTGTATATGTAACTCACAGGAGTCAGAGGCTGGGCTTTCTTGGTAGCTGGCCTCTGCCTCAGGAATCTTCTCCCACTGGAAATGTTTCTAAGACTGAATCTAGCCAGATGCAGAATGCATTGCAAGACGCTCTTTGTTCTGGCTGTCCATTAATTACTGACTTTAAAATCCTGGAAACTTGGCCTACCATCTAGATTTACCCCTTCTCGGCACTTTTAAATTAAAGGGCTTGCTATGCGTTTGCTGTCTGTTTTAATTGGAAACAGTATTAACCAATCCTGTAAAATGCACTCACATTCAGTGAGGTTTGCTGTCCTATGAATCAGTAATAACGATAAAAAAAATTTTAAGCAAAATATTTGCAAGTAGACTTTAAAACTAAATTTCATTCACTTTTACGTTAGAATGCAAATTCAGCCCTTAAATTTTCGAATAAAATAAAAGCGCAAATATTAAAGTGGTGGCAGGGGATGAAAGGAGAGAATCTTTTTACTGTTGTGACTTTCTCATTGAAGAATGTGAGCCGTCTTGTTTAAAAGGCCTCTCCTCTGTGACAGAAATCTGCTCACTGCATAATACAAACTACTTTGGTCATATTTTTTTCCCTTACCTCATGAGTATTTCTTATTTCAGACAATCCTGCTCAAAACTCTACACCGACAAGAAACTGTTTAAACTTATTTGATGAGATCTTGATTGAAGAAGGAACTGCAAAGGAAGCAACTTACAATGATGTGTGTAGTAATATGATTACAGCTAATAGAAAAAATTGTCATATGCTAGCAGACTGCAAAAATTGTTTTAAAACAACACTGTTGGTCAAACGATAGACGAAAAAAAGAAAACTTTCATAGAACAAAACTATGTACTAAGCAATTTTATCTTAATTTTAAAGGTTATGTAAGAATTGGACTCGTGTTCTAATTATGGCACTATCTATTCTCATGTTAATGCATGAAGTATCATGGTGAGATTATACCCTTTGGCATTTCAGTCTTCCTTCCAATTATATTCTGAAAAAACTCTTGCACTGATTATGGAGAAATGGTCAGTATACTTAAGGGCATGATTGGGCTTATCAGAAAAGTAATCTTGAAACTGCAAAACTTAAACTACTTTACCTTAAACCTCTTAATTGTAGTTCCTGAAAAAAAAGGGAAAAAAATGTTTTGGAAATTTGGAGGCAGTTGGCTAAACTGTGATATAAGTATGACTGTTTGGAAAATTGCATGTTCATTTTTATAAAAGTTTCCTAACTTCTGGATGATTCAAAAAATATCTTAAATTAGAAACTCTAAAACTTTGTTTATTCTTTTGACCTCAACACGAACTTGTTCCTTGACTGTTTTTGGAAAGTTTGGGTTTTGGCATTTTTCATTATGTTTATTTTAAACTCTGAGTCCTCAGCATTACATAAAGTCCACAAGGTCCCTGATGGGACTTGTACTTTACAAAACCAGAGAAAGCTACAGGACTTGCTCTCCCATGGAGCTCTTAAAGGTTGTAAGAGAAGGAATGCATGCAGAACTGCTGCTTAGCACAGTTTTTAAACTCATCAGAAGTTCCACTTCTGCAGAAGCTTGTTTTGTGACTCCAGATAAGCTCATCATCTTCTCCTAGTGGCTTGGCTCCCTGTAACTCCCTAGCTTACCACTATTGTACATGCACATGTAAGTTTACTCTGCTCATGTGAAATTCAGTGAGCTTTTTTGTAACTTTTTTTTAACACCTAAACTGAGGAAGTTATTTTATGTACTCACATGAAAAAGCTAATATGTTTTTTTTTAAATCTGACAGCTTTTTAAACATTTTAATATTTTAAAATGAGAGTGCTATTGGGAAGAAATGTCATTTTATAAGCTATGTCCTTAACTAAAGAACAGTTTCCAGATACAAATCTTAGAACCATTTACTTAACTAACTTTTACATAAATATATAACCTCTATAAAGTGAAATCTCCTTTATTTTACAGTTGAAGACAGAGTATGGAAAATGTCAGCAGCAGATTAAAGAGTTGATGAAGAAGTTTAAGGAAGTACAGGCACAGGTACTGTGTGCTAAAGGGTATCTTTAAAACTTATCAGTGAGAATTCAGTTTGCTTTAAGTACACTAATATGGCATCCGATGTATATTGCTTTGAGAGAATAACACAACTAGTTAGGTATCTACTGCAATAACTTTCCCAGGAATCTTTAAAGCAAAAGATAGTCACTTGTCCCTTTAGTAGAGTACTAGATAAACTTGTGTTTCTAAAATTACATACAAAATGTAACATAGCCTGTTAGGAACCCTAACTCTGCACGTTTAAAAAAAAAAAAAAAGGGTCGGGAGGGAGAGAGAGAGAGAGAGAGCTAGCTGGTTGCTTCTGGAAAGATGTCCAATTCTTTTGTTGATAATGTCTATTTAATGTATAGTGTCAGAGTCTCTGCAGCCATTCAGAATAGTTAATCATGAAGATTAGGGAGTTGAAGGTGTTCAGCATCAGGTCTTCATTTTTTGCTTTCAACTCCCACTGATGGCGGGGAGAGCTGAAGATGCTCAACACCTCAGAATTTGTTCCTACATAAGTTTATTTTGTCATGCTTTGCTGAGAACAATCAGATGCCCACAATCAACCCCAGTAAGCCCTGCCATAGACTAATGTTGCCAGGAGAGAATTACAGTCACTGCCCTGTAGAGCTTGCACACTAAATTGTACACTTGATACAATGACAGTGAGAGCAACAAATAGTAGAGGGCCTGGAGCAAGGAAAGATGTGGATTACATCAGTACAATTCTGTGGGCTCTCAGTATAAAACATGGTTATATCTTGGTCATTATATTTTTTAATATATCAAAAACACAAGGAACATAAGTAAGAGTGAAGAATTTTGACTTGTGTAGAGACCATTCATTCGCTGCCTTTTACATAACTGTTGCAATACATTTTGTAGTCTGTTTTAATAGGAATGTCTGTTTTTCTAATTGCTATCATATGTGTCTAATGTTTTTATGCATGTATGAAGGTAAATATTTCAGGCTAATTCTCCATGTATTTTTTTAAATAGAACTCCATTCTACAAAATGAAAATCAGGCACTTAAAAAGAATATTTCAGCACTTATAAAAACTGCCAGAGTGGAAATTAATCGCAAAGATGAGGAAATCAGTAACCTCCACCAAAGGTACAAGTAGACAAGTCTAATTTATTATTTACTTTTGAACATAGTTTTACAGCTTTCTATTAAAAACTTTTTATGCATTTAAAGTGAAAATGAACACACAAAATTGCTGTTTAGTAAATGCATTGTCTGTTGCTAATCTTAGCACATTTTTTTTTTTTCTTTTATGTCAGAAGTGCTGATCTGAACTCAATGATCCCTGGGTAGAACCCATGGAGAATTTCTAATGGACTGACCATGTACTTAATCTTATCTTTGGGTCAAGTTTGAACCGGGGAGTTTAATCATCACATTGTATGTGTGTTTCAGTGTAGACCAGTGGTCTCCAACCTTTTTATGCACAAGATCATTTTCTGAATTTTAAGATCAACCCAGGATCTACCCTTCCCTGAAGCCCCAGCCCACTCACTCCATTTTGCCCCCTCCCTCTGTTGCTCACTCTCCCCCACCCTCACTCGTTTTCACTGGGCTGGGACAGGGGGCTGGGTTGGAGGAGGGGGTGCAGGCTCTGGGCTGGGGCTGAAGGGTTTAGAGTGTGGGAGGGGGCTCCGGGCTGAGCCTGGGTTGGGGTGCAAGCTCTGTGAGGGCATTTGGGTGCATGGGTCATACAATCACATTATTATCTAATCTCAGAATCCACTGGACATTTCATGAATTTTACTTTTTATTAGTATCATTTATGGTTTATAGATCCAAAATCCTTCAGGGATTGTCAGAAATCAGTATAACATTCTCAACTGTGGGGTGTGCATTGGCTGAGCCTGGGCAAGGGGTTGGGGTGCAGGAGTGAGGGGTGCAAGTTCTGGGAGGGATTTTGGGTTCAGGAGGGTTCTCCGCGCTGGTGCAGAGTGTTGGGGTGCAGAAGAGAGTAAGCGCTCTGGGAGGGAGTTTGGGTGCAGGAGGGGGCTCCAGGCTGGGGCAGGAGAAGTAGGGTGCAGAAGGGGGTGTGAGCTGTAGGTTCCAGCCAGGAGGCGCTTACCACAGGCAGCTCCCAGCCAACAGTGCAGTGTGGCTCAGGCAAGCTGCCTGGCTACTGTGGCCCCACGCCGCTTCCAGAAGTGGCTGGCGGATAGCATGTCTCTGTGGTCCCTGAGGGGAGGAGGGCAGCGGATCTCCACGCGCTGCCCATGCCCGCAAGTGCCGCCCCCGCAGCTCCCATTGACTGGTTCCCAGTTAGGGAGCCCTGCTCCGCTGCCAGACTTTTAGTGGCCCGGAGATCGCGATCGACTGGCAGAGGCTCCGGGATCAACCAGTCAGTCACGACTGATCAGTTGGTGACCACTGATGTAGACTATCTCATCCATATTTCCACTTCAGGGCTAGTCTACTCTATGGTCTCAGATTGATTAAACCCAGGAAGTATTTTTGGCTACTTCTTGCTGGCCTTTCTAGCCAGATATTGAAGAGCTCTACCTCCACTGTTAATTGTGAGGGGGCTCTCTCTATTAGCAACTTGTCATACTTTGGCTGTCCTAGGCCAGGGAGTTCAAAGTACAAATGTGTAGACTAGAAAGTTGTTGGCTGTCTGGTTCCTGGACTCTGAAGCTAAGGCACAGGACTGAGACTCTGGAGAGCTAGGTTAAATTCCCAGCTCTGTCACTCACTACCTCTGTGACCTCAGGCTAGTCCCTTAGTTTATTTGTGCATCAGTTTATCCATCTGGGAAATTTTCATTTTCATTTTACAATCTTATTAAAGGGTATTGTGAGGATAAAACCATTATTTATGAGATAATCAGGTGTTGCAGTGCTGGAGGTCATTAATACCTACATTGTATGAAGTTCTTTTAGAGATGATTATCAGAAGTGCTGTGATTGAGGTCAAAAAATGTTAATTTGTCCTTATTCATAGTTGTCATAAGGTACTCTCCACATGAATGTATTTGAATAGTCTGATAAACACACACGGCTTTGTCCTATTAGTTTTTTCAACTGATGGCTGTGACAGGTTAGCTGTTTTTTTTCACAACCTTGAGTTCAGCATTCTAGATCCCAAAGCTATTGTTTTCTTTCAAAATTTTAATTTATTTTGAAGAACATTTTCAAACTATACTTCTGTAAGTCTCCAGAAGTTGAGACAATTATTAGCTACTTCAAAAGTGTCTATCATGCACTGTAAGCTACTAGTCAGGGCATAACACCCTGTCATCCCCATTTATCTGTGATCCCTTTAGAACATGTTGTAGGAAATTCCTGGTCAAGGGCTGATTTAGTCAACATTAGGGGCATTCTTATGGTAATTCCCGACAGACAAATTTTGGGCACATATTTCATGGTAGACTTCATCATCGTGACTGAAATCTCTCTCTCTCTCTCTCTCTCTCTCTCTCTCTCTCTCTCTCGCTAAGGAAAAAATGCCTTGTGTTTGAGGCTTTGCAGCTTTTGCAAAGTGTTATATGCTTAGATACCGTGGTGATGGGTACAGTACAAGAACCTGAATAGAATACAATATACTGGAACTCAAACAATGAAACGGAATCTTGACCCTTATGTCCAAAAACTTATCTATAGCAATGGTAAATTTGTGAAAAAGTAAACATCTCTGGGTCTTAAGACACAAATCTATAGAAAAATCAGACCCATGTATTTCAGTTTTGATGCTTTAATTCCACACAGTGGCCTAGTGATAAAGAAGTATTGGCACATTGTGACAATATACAGATTGTAAAGTGGCTTCAGCAGATTAACATAGATGTTGAGTGAGAGGGAAATAAAGTGGTTATTTAAAAAATTAGCAACATTACCTCGATTTAACCCTGGACCCGTCCACATGCCAAAACCCCCCCCCTTTTTTTTTAACTTAAAGGGCTCTTTAAATCGATTTCTTTACGCCACCTCCGATGAGGGGATTAGTGCTGAAATCGGTCTTGCCGGGTCATATTTGGGGTAATCTGGACACAATTTGACGGTATTGGCCTCCAGGAGCTATCCCAGAGTGCTCCATTGTGACTTCTCTGGACAGCGCTCTCAACTCAGTTGCACTGCCCAGCTAGACAGGAAACGGCCTGCAGACTTTTGAATTTCGTTTCCTGTTTGGCCAGTGTGGCGAGCTGATCAGCACAGGTGACCATGCAGAGCTCATCAGCATGATGTGCAGATTGCCCGGCCCATAGTTTGTGAGAAGTCTATGTCCTCATCACTTTCGTCACTGCGCTGCCGTTGCCTCCTCGCCTGGTTTTGGTTTTGCAGCTTCTGGTTCCGCATATACTTCAAGATAATGCGCGTAGTGCATACAGTGCTCATTTTTGCTGCGGTGATCTGAGCGGGCTCTATGATCCCAGTGCTATGGCGTCTGCGCTTGAAAAAAGGCAGAAAACCATTGTCTGCTGTTGCTCTGATGGAGGGAGGGGCGATTGACGACATGGTTTACAGGGAATTAAAATCAACAAAAGGGGTGGCTTTGCATCAAGGAGAAACACAAACAACTGTCACACAGAATGACCCCCTCAAGGACTGAACTGAAAACCCTGGGTTTAGCAGGCCTCTGATTTCACAAAACAAATCAGGTCAATTTCTTGTTTTGAGCCACTCCATCTATCTTTTATATCTTAGGCTTGCCAGAAGACGGTGCAGTATGACTGCTAGCGATTGTCATCTCCTCGGTGCTTGGCAGAGGATAGGAATGACCTGGCTGAGTCACTCCCATGTTTGCCTAGGCGCCCACCGACCTCACCGAGGTTAGATAAAAGATCACTCACGAATATGACGACGATGGCTACCAATCATAATGCACTGTCTGCTGCCAAAAGGCAATGAGCTGCTGCTGTGTAGCAATGCAGTCCCACGTCTGTCAGCACCCAGGAGATGTACGGTGACAGTGAGCTGAGCAGGCTCCATGCTTGCCGTGGTATGGCGTCTGCTCAGGTAACCCAGGAAAAAAGGCACAAAACGATTGTCTGCTGTTGCTTTCACGGAGGGAAGGAGGGAGAGGGGGGCCTGAAGACATGTACTCAGTACCACCCACGACACTGTTTTTGCCCCATCAGGCATTGGGATCTCAACCCAGAATTCCAGTGGGCAGCAGAGACTGCGGGAACTGTGGGATAGCTACCCACAGTGCAACGCTCCAGAAGTCAATGCTAGCCTCGGTACTGTGGACGCAGTCCACCGACTTAATGCACTTAGAGCATTTTGTGTGGGGACACGCACAATCGACTGTATAAAAACAATTTCTGAAAAAACGACTTCTGTAAATTCGACCTAATTTTGTAGTGTAGACATACCCTTAGATACCATCAAGTTCACAACAAATGTAAGTACCCATATACTTTTAGCTGTCAGGCTACATGCCTTTCAGGGTCTGTTGCTCTTGATGGAAATACTGTTCTCCTTGTATTGTTGCACTGTGATGCCAGAACATAGGTTTTCTACAATTAGCATAATCAAAACAAGCTCATACAGGTATTCAGCAAAGCCCACAGGATTTGATGCAGATGTTGGTGAGTAACCCCAGTGGAGATACTTTCTAGCCATATCAGGCTACTCTCTCTTAGTGTGAAAGATTAAAACATCTTGGTGGACACAGTCACAACGAACACTTAACGATAGCGAGCTGAACTGGTAAAGGTGAGCTATTCTGTCTAATCAGATCTAGATTTCAAACCTAATTAACAGAATACCTAAATAATACGAAGGGTTAGGATTTTTACTTACTTTGAAATTTAGTTATTTCTTAATCTCCAATGTGACTTAATCTCAGCCTAGTAAGGACAGTGGTGTTTTTGTTTTTGTTTTTTTTGGAGGGCAAAATTAAACATTACAGTAAATGAAAATCAGGCATACTAAAAAAGGAATAAAAACGACAGAGTTCAAAACAGGCAGAGTGCAGGGAAATGGCTTTAGGCAATCAAAGCAGCAACAATATTTTATTGACTGGAAAGCATAAGACCAAAATAGGGACAACTACATTTTTTCATCCATAGGCAAATTCCATATTTGGCTGCTAACTGGTCAGCAAATAACATTTTCTCTGCTTGGGACTGACATGTGTTTTTGTCTCTTTTGCCCTGTAGTTCCTTACAGCTTTGTTCTTAGCTTTGAAGGTACACTTGGATTCAGTTTAGAAGTTGTAGGTATCAGAGGTATCTCATCCCTGGTCTAAAAACACCTAGAAGCATGACTTCTATATGTTATCACTATGCTCTTATTTTGTTTCCTGGATTATGGACTGGCATTTGTTTAGAGTTAGTCACGAGAGTGTAAGAAACATGGCGTTGTTTTTAACCAGTCCCTTTATGTGGAGTGCCATATGCTGGACCTGGCACAAAAGTGTCTTGCTTGGTATTTTTTTGCATGCCTCTCACTATCTGCATAGGCTGCGTTCCCCCCTCTCCCCCCCCCCGTGATGACCTTGCAGCAGTTGCACATGGCCTTAATGAGACTTGATTATCATAATTTACTTGTTTTCTTTTGTGTGCAGCAAGTTTAACACAATAGCTTATTTGCTTATTGGTTTGATCATATTACACCTAGTCTTACTGCCTGACTACATACTGGAAGGTTTGCTATCTGAGTTAGCGTGGTTGATTTTTGTGATTCCTAATGGCATAAGTCCTGATTATATTTGAGGCCACCTCTGAGTCTTGTGCTGATGGTTATTGCTTTTTCACTGCTTGGCAATGAAACAGTAATTTCAGATAATAAAACTGATATGTAGAACATGCAATTCTATCTTTCTTGCCCTGTGGTTCCTTATGCATTTGTTTTTTTTGTTTGTTTGTTTGTTTTTTCAAATAAGTTGCTTTTTGAGGCCAAGTGAATTGATTATCCACTTTTAAATTTTTAGGTGTACTTTATTTTTAAAAGGGTTTTTTTTTTTTAAATGTCCTAGTTTTACCCAATTAGAAAAATACAAAAAACATTCAGTGTAAATTGTGAAAGATCAAGCTACGTAGAACCTTAGGCTGCAATTCTTACTCTATAGGCAGAGGTGGGCAAACTACGGGGTCCTGCCTGGCCCTTGAGCTCACGGCCTGGGAGGCTAGTCCCTGTCCCACCTCCCCCACAGCCTCAGCTCGCCTGGGTGGCAGGGCTGTGAGCTCCTGCCAGGCAGCACTGCTGCAAGAGCCGCTGGCCTGACCTGGTGCTCTAAACTGCACAGTGGCATGGCCGGGTCCAGCGAGGCAATGCAGCTGCCAGTCCTGGTGCTCTGAGCAGCATGGTAAGGGAGCGGGGGGTCCCAGATGGTGGTCAAGGGACAGGGAGCAGGGGGCAGTTGGATGGGTCGGGGGTTCTGAGGGGCGCAGTCGGGGCAGGAAGTAGGAGGGGGCGGATAGGGGGCAGGGGCCAGGCTGTTCGGGGAGGCACAGCCTTCCCTACCCAACCCTCCATACAGTTTCAGAATCCCGATGTGGCCCTCAGGCAAACTTTTGGCCTACCTTTGTTTTATAGAATTTCATCTACAAAAGCTGCAAACTTAGAAATTTTAGGATAAATGCCTTGTATTGTAAGCTTTGCTGTCCTTTAGCCAGTACTACTGAATAACAGTGTAAGAAAGAACCAAAGTGTTCATAGAATTTTGGCTGTAGTTAAATTATAACCAAAACAAATCTTAATATGATTCTTCTATCTGTTTACAAATAGGCTATCAGAATTTCCCAGTCATCGAAATAACTACGCTAGAACATATCATTCAGGATCAACTAATACACGGTGCTCCGAGATAAATAAAACAAAAGATCCTAAATTCAGAGCTCCTTCTTTAGTAGACAATACAAAGACAGATCATAGAGTGAAAACTGACTGTTCCAAAGATGTACATCACAGTTATTCATCTCACAATATGGAGGATGGAAAATCACACTCAGAAAGAAGAAACTCTCCATATTTACTCAGATATCCTCCTGAAGAGCTTTGTAATGACAGTTCTCATACCTGTTTCCAAAACTTTGACCACTACTCCAATAAGGGTAACAGGAGGGAAAGAGAAATGAAAAATTGTGAGCAGTATAGGAGGGTTAATGATAACAGGTACAAAAGAGAGACATACCAGAGCACTGGTAACAGTACAGATAGTGAACAGGGAAACACAGACTCTCATCAAAAGATGCACATATATTCAGAAAAATCTGGTAAAAGTGAGCTGCAGCAAGAAAGTAAGAGCAAAAAGCTGAAATGTAGCTCACCTGTGGAAAATAGAACTGATAGGTGCGTTTCTACCTGGGATAAACAAACAACCATTAAGGAGAGATCACAAACAGTTGAATCTCAAGGTGATGAAAAGGATGAAAGGTCACAAAACATAAATAAACAGGACCTTGAAACACATGATAAAGATGAGAAGAATTTTGCACAGAAAAACAAATCAACTGAAAAGCAACAAGAACAACCAAGAAGGTCTGTCCGAGTGAGCAGTCCACATTCAAAGAATGAAACTGCGAGGAACCCACACAAATCACATAAGTGCCCTGGGGAAGACTGTAAAAGAGGGACAGATGGAGACTGCAAGAGGGATAGAGGAGTAAGTGATCATAGTTCCCGAGAGGCAAGATCTTCACCTTCTACTTCCAGCAACAGAGGGCACAAACATATGTACTCCAAAGAAAGTAGCAGCAGATATGAATGGGAAACTACATATTCAAAATCGGAGAGACACAGAACTGAAGAAAAAAGGAAAAGAGATAAAGAAAACCAGGAAGAAAGTAGGCATCCTAGAAATGAAAGAAAACTAACAAAAGAAATTACACACCAGACTGCAAAAGAATCCAAGAAGGTTACAGATGCTACAAAAAATGAGAGAAACAAATCGTCTAAACCAGAAGAAACACCCAGAGTAGCAGATGGTTTAAAAGAGCACAAAGCTAGAAAAGCTGAAGATGATAAAAATGGAATAAAAAAGGAAGATCTAAAACTAAGCTTTATGGAAAAGCTAAATTTAACTCTTTCTCCTGCTAAAACACAGCCTCTCTGTCAAAATAATGCAATTGAAACAGATTCCAAAAAAGCCAGTAGTGAAGGTAGTACAGAGACCGCAGGGCATACAAAAATGTTAACACCTGCCCAACCTATTAGTATTGTTTCAGTAGCACAAACCAAGGTTCCAGTTCAAACAAACTTGGAACCAAAGACACCTGCCTCTGAGATCAAAAGGAAAACTGAAAATGAAGCTTTGGCAGAAACTCTAGACCTAGTGCAGCCTGAAGCTTTGGCAGAAACAGTGGATGCACTGCAACTTGAACTGACTAAGAACACCGTGTCCCTTCCTGAGGCTGGGATAGAGATGGACGAGGCAGACAAAATATGCAAAGCTCCTGAGTTAGAAAGCCCTATGAATCATGATGAAGCTCGGAACATTGATTATGATGACTTGGAGACCATTAGTTCTGATGATTTTGAGTCCCATAATGTCACAGATGATATTAGACAAATGAAGTCAGACTCATTAATGCAAGTGGTAGATACCAATGATGGTATGTCTGGAGAAAGTTTTGAGTATCCTGCCAAGGAAAACAGTGCTTTGAAAACTGTACCTTACAAGGATGGCATGACTACATCCGAACCAGCTGACAGGGATATACCAACTGATGGGGGTGTACCAGTAATTGATCAAAATACTTGTAATTTGGAGCAAAAGTTGCCAGAACCAGAAATCAGTGTAGTAACATCTTCCCATAGTGATAAAATAGATCCTAGAACTAAAGCAAGAGAAACTAACCCAGTTCCTGCTGACGATGACAATTCAATATTAAGCATTGATCTCAATAACTTGAGATACATTCCAAAGGTTATCAGCCCACTGAATAGTCCAATGCGACCACTGGCTAAAGCACTCAGGATGGAGAGCCCTTGCAAAGGACTTGTGAAGAGTTATAACAAAGGTATTCAGTTATATTTTATGCTAGTTTTGTTTTTGATTTTAGATATCTGTCCAAAATATGCATTAGTGGGAAGTAAAGATGATTGTCTCTTAGAGATTTTTAAACCCAGAGAATTCAAGTTTGCTTTGTCTATGCCATTGCTTACTCTTTCATATTCCCCTTTGTATGTACACTTTATGGGAAAGGGGCAGGAATACCTATGATTGCCTGATTGCAGTTGGCAACTGGACTTCAGTGTTTGTGATTCACACACATTACATTGGAGTTAAGGAGTGAAGGAATTTGTATTAACCTTATGCAAAATAAACACACACAACATTGCCATTTTAAAAACTTAGTAGTTAAAAAGATGGACAGACCAACTAAGGCATCTCATGTAAGTATCTTAGAGTTACCTTAGAGTTTATACATTCAATTAGGGTTGATGCGTGAAAATTAATTTTATACAGTTCATTGACAACCATAATTTTGATCCACAATGAATGCATAAACTCTTCCAACGTATACAGCAATAATTGTATTTGTTGGCTTCTATATACCTGTTTTTTCAAAAGGAATTAAACCCTACCTTAAATGGAAAAAACGATAGGAACCCAAACTATTGAATTGTTACTGACACCTCCATCATAATTTGCACTTCTATGGCAAAGGATCTCACTGCTCTACAGACATTAGTGAATTAAGCTATCCAACATCCTAGTAGAGTAGAAAGTAGAAGTAGCTTTATTCTGATTGAAAGTTTTCCATCAACATTGTTTTTCAACGGAAGATTGGTGTTTTGTTTAAATAAATTGCTTTGCAAAAAGTGTTTGGTTTTCTGTGGAAAATTTAGATTTTTGTTGAAATACACAATGCTCACAAACCAAAATATTTAATAAAAAATTGTGATTTTTGAAATGCTGCTGCAGTGTCTCATGGGAGTTGCAGTTCTGGTGCCGCATGCTCCCATTCTCTTTTATGAGCTAGGATCTGCAGCTGGACTTTATCTCCTGTGAGACACGTTGACTTGTCTCCAAGAAAGGAGACTGGTGCATTATGGGAAATGTCCTACTAGAAAGGTCAACCTGTAGAGGAGAATGGGAACACAAGGCATCACAGTGGCATTTTCAGAACTGCATTTCAGCTGAAAACCAAGATATTAAAATTCTTGCCTAAAATTTAAAATTTTCCACTGGGGGGTGGGGGAACATGCACACACTTTCTGATCACCTCTAGTGATATCCCTACTTACAGATGGGAGACTGGGATCAAAGGGGGCAAATTTTTAAAGGTACTGAGGGACCTAACGCGGCAGATCAATGCCTAGATGCTTTTGAAAACCCCACTAGATGTCAATCTCATCTTGAGGTGCCTAAATAACTAAAAATTTGGCCCCAAATGACTTACCTGTGGGAAAGATGGGAATTGGAGTTCCCAACTTCCAGGGGTGTGTGTTACCACCAGACTATTCTTCCCCTTGCCCCTTATCCAATCCCTCCGCCCCCTTACCATGCCTCTCAGAGCACTAGGACTGGCAGCTGCTCTGCTCAGCCAGAGCCTGCCACACAGTCTAGAGCACCGGGGCAGGCCAGTGGCTCTTGCAGCGGTGCTGCCCAGCAGGTACTGGCTGCACGGCAAGCTGAGGCTGCAGGGGAGGGGAGATAGCAGGAGAGGAGCTGGGAGCTAGCCGCTCCGGCCAGGAGCTCAAGGACCAGGCAGGATGGTCCTGCAGGCCGGATGTGGCCTCCAGGCAGTAGTTTGCCCACCTCTGCTCTAATAGTAATAGTTCTTGCCTGTAAAAAACAGATGTAATAAGTTAGTCTCCCTTAGTCCAAAAATACAGTACTCCTCTCTATTAACTCCTGCTTAGTTCTCCCAGGATACGCTTTATGCATATGCTGCTGCTTTATTTTAACACCTTTTACTTTTTGTTTTAGTTTATTAAAAATTTGGTTAAGTGGAAAGTTCAGGAGAGTTATTATGTAAAGGAAACTGAAGAATATTGTTTAATAACAGTAAAAGCTGCAAAACTTGTAGAAGGTAATTAAATGTTATGTAACAGTCAGAGATCTTTGTCTCCATTCCTTTCCAAAAATCATTAATGGAATAACAGTTTTACTGCTCTGGAAATGATAGAAAATGAATGTCCAAGAACAATGCCTTCAAAGTGGTGGCCACAGAAGAATGTTTGTTTGGGGAAAGCAATTATTTTGAATTCATATTTTCTCTTGTTTTTGACACTAAATGTGAGATATCAGTGAGCAAAAGAATATCTAATACCTATGTAATTAAAAATATAAAAGACCGACAAACAAACCCAAACAGCTAAAAATCTTAATCAAATAGTATTTACCACTTAATTACACATATGTAGATATTTTCTTTTTATGAGGAGGAGCCAAAATCTGTCTCTTGTAGCCTGATATTGTACTAAGCCTAACCAGATGACTTTAAAAAAAAAAAAAACCCCACAGTGGATTGGTTTTAAAATAAAGTATTAAAAATTGAAATTTAAAACAATTGGTAAACTTGATTGTGAGGGAAAAATAAGCGATTTTTGAGTTAGGAGTATTAAAAAAAAAAAAAATAAATCCTGACCTTTCACCTTGTCTCCCACGTTTCTGTAATTCAAACAGCTGAACTAAACGCTTGTTTATCAAAAATTAATAGGAGGAAGAATCTCTTATGCTGTAGAGTTTGGTTTAACTTCTTTATCTTAAAGTTATCAGCAACTGAAATGAACTTATTGTGTCTGTAGTGGGTAGTGTGATGGGGCTTGATCGTTACTTAGTAGATTCATAGATTTTAAGGACAGAAGGAACTATTACATCCCTTTTGGTAGCTCTGATGCAGAGAAATGAATGCCAAAGTAAATAAGTGATTTATGCTACATATTTTGACCTTATTATGAAACCAGTAAAAGAGAGCCAGGATTCATGCGTAAATCTTGTTACGCTCATGGTTTCATAGTTGGACTCTAAAGACACAGCCTTGCACAATATTAGCATAACAAATAACTTACTGGCATAAAGAGTAAAATAGTGAAAATTTTCACGCATTTTTATTTTTTTTTCAAAAAATTTTCAATGCAGACCATAATGTTTTCACCAAACAAAACTTGCATAATCCATACTTGTTTTTAATCTTAAAGACTGAAAAAATCCCACTGACATCAATGGGAGCAGAATGAGGTACTTTATTTTGTATCTGTAATCTGCTTTCTCAGTGTTGTTCATATCTACCAGAGTTTAAGATCAAATGTACTGAGTAGAAGCTGACAATTCTAAACAGTTAAGCACCCAGTTCTAATAAAAGATAAACCACTGAGTCTTCTGAGTTTTTCCTAAAATGTTTGCTCTGTGTGGAATTTGTGTGTTTATGAATGGTTAACAATCTATTCTCTCTTTATAGATTTAATTCCTGAAAGCACAGTTGCCTGTCCCTCAAAGACTCTGTCAAATGAAGTAAATAAAGAAAATCAAAAGCCAGTTTGCTCACCTGATAAACACTTAGAGATGGAGTCCCAGCTGAACATATCCTCAGATGAATTAGAAGAAGGAGAAATTGTAAGTGATGATGAAAAACCCAAATCAGAAAGAAACTCTGAGACTAGTAAAATATCAAGGGGAAGAGCTTCTCCTGAAACACACAATCTGAGCAGCAGTCCACATAACCAAATCAATAAAACTTCATCTTGCAATGAAGATAGTGGAAAATTAGCTTACAAAAAAGGAAATGCAAACAAAAGTAGAGAAGAACATAAAACTGGAGCTACCAGATCGTCAAAGGAAAGAAAGAAAAAGAAAACTGTGAGCATTGCTTGCCTTGAAAAAATTGTTCAAATTATTCTTGAACCTTCTACAGTACAAGAAATTATGCAGATGTTAAAAGCTATACGAAAACAGATAAGAAAAAATTATATGAAGTTCAAGATGCATTTTCCAGTTCAGCATTTTCACAGAATTATAGAATCAGCAATTTTGAATTTTACTTCATTGATAAAGTACCTAGATTTTTCCAAGATGTCTAGATTAGGTGAGACTTTAAAATTGACTCTCTGTGAAACTATAGAGTCTAAACTAAGGCATGTTAAAAAGAATGCAACAGTGGAACAACTTTTTGAACAACAGCTGACAGATATGAAAAAACAGTTGTGGAAATTTGTGGATGAACGGCTTGATTACTTATTTGAAAAAATAAAGAGAATTCTGGTAAAACTCTGTGATTTAGTAAGCATCGGAAATGAGAGTGATGAAGGGAAGCTTGAAATCATAACTACACAAAAACAGAAATGCACAACGGGTCATAAAAATGATGTGCAGAAATCTAGGAAAAAGTCCCAAAAAGTAAAATCTCAAAAGTCTGAAGAATATGTCCTTCCTAAACCAGTGGTAAGTTATCAACCATTTAACAAGTGTCACCATGACAAAAATAAAACAGATGCACCAAAAAATGTGATTACAAAATGTCTAAATTCCATTGATAATACAAGGAACTCCCAAACCCAAGTGCTTCCCTCTAAGGAGAATAATTTACAAGCCACCCTAACTCCACTGAAAAGTGCAAGATATGAAAAGGAAGGCTTTCACATGGTCAGAGATGCTCACAAGTCTGATTTTAATTATGAACTTCTTACAGAACAGCAAACTTCTAGTCTTACATTTAACCTAGTGAGTGATGCACAAATGGGTGAAATATTCAAAAGTTTGTTACAAGGCTCTGATCTTTTAGAAAAAAGCATCAGCAGCATTGATACGGATCAGTGGGAGTTCAGGACACCAGAAAAACAGATCCTGGAAAGTCAGAAATGCAGAAGTAATCCTGCATCTGTTATAGAAGAGGCAGTTCCAATAGAGGCCTGTGTGAAATCTAGACCAGTAGAGGGTATTAATTGGCCTGCGGTTTCACCTGAAAGAGCCTCATCTTTATCATCTAGACTTCAGATGCCAGTTGATCCAGATGTTCTGGATGAAAGCTGTATGTTTGAAGTTCCTCCAGGTGCAGTTTCCAGCAAGGATGATGAATGCAATTTACAAAGGAATAAGTCATTTGTTTCTTCTATACTCCTTGAAGATCTAGCAGTTTCTTTAACTATTCCATCACCTTTGAAATCAGACGCTCATCTAAGCTTTCTGAAACCTGAAAACACATCCGGTTCAACTCCTGAGGGAGTTCTTAGTGCACATTACAGTGAAGATGCTCTTCTTGAAGAAGAGGATGCCACTGAACAAGACATTCATTTGGCTTTAGAATCTGATAACTCAAGTAGTAGATCAAGTTGTTCTTCATGGACAAGTCGGCCCATTGTTCCTGGTTTCCCTTGTGACCCCAGCCTACCAATGCAAGCAGTAATAATGGAGAAATCCAATGATCATTTCATTGTTAAGATAAGACGTGCAGTGCCTTCTATATCACCAACCCTTGATCAGACTACCCTGGCAGAGGAGTCACTGGTATCCTTAACCAAGAAAGAAAAGGAAGAAGTTATATCTGCCAGAATAAAAAAAGATAATCGGGATACCACGGGCACAACTGTTGAAGAAAAAGATTCTAAAAGTGATATCAATGTCATTGATTCCACTGATGAGCTACATAATGTCTATGCTAGACGAGAACAAGCTCATGATTTGCCTGAGCCCCTTAAGGAGCCACATAGTGCCACTAGAGAAGACGAAGCTCCTAACTTGTATAATCCCTTTTCAGAAGCATCAAACAAAAATAGCCATGGTAGTGAAAACACAAGTGAAGACTTTAAGCTGTCTCAGATGCATGAATTGAAAGTGCCTGAAAACAAGAAAGAAATATCTAACACTTCAGTAGAAAGTCCTGTTAAAGCTGAAGTTGCTTTTCCTTCTGAATGCAGTGTTGATGCATATATAGATTTGACAGAAGATAATGCCAATGAAAGTGAAGTAGATTTATGTAATCTTGCAGTGGAATCGACTTTAAAAGTTACAGAACAAGAAATTCATATAGGAAATTTAGATAAGGGTGATACGAAGGAAGAACCATTGGAATGCAGTGTTAATGCATATATCGATTTAACAGAAGAGCTTTCCAGTGAGATTAAAGCAGATGAGTGCAACTCTAAAACAAAATCTAGTAAACTAGTAACTAGTAAAAAGAGGAAAAAGGAGTCTATAACAGACAATTCCAAGTCAAAAAAACCAAAAAAGGAAACTGAATCAGCTAGTGAAAGAAATGAGAAAAGTAGTAAGAAGTCTGAGGAGGAAGGTTTAACTCCGAAAAGATCTTGCAGTAAGAGGACTGAATTGCCTGAGAATAAAGATCCTTCAACTTCTTCCACATCGCCACGTAGTCTGTATGCCAAAAACATCATTAAAAAGAAAGGAGAAGTAGTTGTTTCTTGGACAAGGTAAGAGGATTGACTGTATACTATTTTGGTGGGGGATAGAGTCTGGGGACATGTTTGAAGTATGAGGATAAAAATTAATTTAGCTGGTGACTGAAGTTCCATATTTCTACAGAATAAACACAGTAATGGCCACAGCAGTGCAAGCCTCCCCCTGTGCTACTCTAAGTTGAGCCTTCCTCAGCCTTGTTCAGAAAGGACCTACTGGGTTATGAGAGTGATCTAATCTTCATATCCATTTAGTTCTTGATCTCTCTTCTGTGGGTGCCAGTTAATGATGCTAGTGGTTGTGTGGGTTGTGGGGATTTTTTTGTTTTAAACCATATTGACATCTGTTCACTGGAAATGAGTCTGAGACACTAACTCGTTTCACAATCCACTGAACAACTGTTGGAAGAGAGTGTTTTTCAGTCACTTTATGTGGGTTGGAATCAGAAAGGTGTCCTAACAGAGATGGGTTCCATATCTCATTATTTCTGATTTATCTAGCCTTCCAGTAGTGATTTTTTCTTTGTTAATGTTGGGAATTACAGATGAAATTCAATGTTGATAAATGCAAAGTAAAGCAAATTAGAAACCATAATCCCAACTATACATACAAAACAATGGGGTCTAAATTGGCTGTTACCACGCAAGAAAGAAACATCCTATCAATGTGTAGCAGCAGTCAGAAAAGCTAACAATGTTAAGAACCATTAGGAAGGGGAAGATAATGCCTCTATATAAATCCATGGTATGCACACACCTTGAATATTGTGTGCAGTTCTGGTCACCCCATCTCAAAAAAGGTACAGTGAAGTGCAACAAAAATGGTTAAGGGTGTGGAACAGCTTCCATATGAGGAGAGATTGAAAACACCGGGATTGTTCATCTTGGAAAGAAGACAACGATATGATTGAGGTCTATAAAATCATGGATGGTGTGGGGAAAGTGAATAAGGAAATGTTATTTATTATTCATAACACAAGAGGTCAGCCAATGAAATTTAATAGGCAGCAAGTTTAAAACAAAACAAAATACTGCTTCACACAACACACACAATCTTTGAAACTCATTGCCAGGGGATACTGTTAAGGCCAAAAGTATAACTCGATTCAAGGTAGAATTAGATATATTCATGGAGGATAGGTACATCGATGGCTATTAACCAGAATGATCAGGGATGCAACCTGGTGCTCTGAGTGACCCTGAACCTCTGACTGTCAGATGCTGGGACTGGACAGCAGGAGATGGCTCACTTGATAATTGTCCTGTTCTGTTTGTTCTCTTTGAAGCAGCTTAGAGAGAGAAGCTAGGTCAGGTAATATCTTTTATTATTGGACCAACTTTTGTTGGTGAGAGTGACAAGCTTTTGAGCTACACAGTGCTTCCGTTCAGTTCTGGGGTTGTGTGGCTTGAAATTCTCTCTCTCTCTCTCTCTCTCTCTCTGTCTCCAACAGAAGTTGGTCCAAAAAGATTACCCACCTTGCCTCTCTAATATCTGGGGATCGACACAGATGCAACTGCACTGCATACAACTATGAAGCATCTCACATAGGCCACTGTCAGAAGACAAGATACTGGGATAGATGGACCATTGATCTGAGCCAATATGGCCCTTTTTATGTTCTTATATAACACTCCTAAATTTTTAACATGAAACCTTTTGACATAATCATATTTTGTTTTATTCTGAAGTTCTCATTGATTTCTTCAGAAAGTTAGTTGTTCCTACAAGTGTGTGATTTTTAAAATCAAATACATCATAACTGTTGCTTGAAACAAGCAAATCAGTTAAGACACGGTGGCCAACCTGTGGCTCCAGAGCCACATGTGGCTCTTCAGAAGTTAATATGCAGCTCCTTCTATAGGCACCAACTCTGGGGCTGGAGCTGTAGGTGCCAACTTTCCAGTGTGCCGGAGGATGCTCACTGCTCAACCCCTGGCTCTGCCACATGCCCTGCCCACACTCCACCCCTTCCTGCCCCTTCCCTGAGCCTGCCATGCCCTCGCTCCTCTTCCCCCAGAGCCTCCTGCACGCCACGAGACAGTTCATCGGGGAGGGAGGGGGAGGTGCTGATCAGAGGGAATGCCGGTGGGTGAGAGACACTGGGAGTGGGGTAGGGGAGTTGATGGGGGAGACTGCTGACATAATACTGTGGCTCTCTGGCAATGTACATTGGTAAATTCTGGCTCCTCTCAGGATCAGGTTGGCCACCCCGAGTCAAAATGTTGAGAATGCGCTACAGTTTCTGATTTATGAAATCTGTTCTAATTCAAATACCTGAAGCTTTCTCCTCCTGCTGAACTACCTTCTAAAAGATTATGAAGAGTTCATTTTAAATAGCCAGTTGTCACATAAGTTTAATTTTATATACTTTGAGCTTTTGTGGAATTTCTAAATAACATACTTTGCACTTATTGGTATATAGCACATTTCATCCAAAGATTTCACAACCAAACAATTGATTCCTCACAGCCACTCTGTGAAGGGTGTATATATGCCCATTTTACAGATGGCTACACTGAGGCACAAAGAGGTTATGAGCTATCCAAAGTTCACATAGTGAATCAATAGCAAATTTGGGAATAGAATCCTAACTCTCTTCTGCTTTGATCACTCTGCTCCTATGTAGATAATAGGAGTGTGGGGAAATGAAATAACTGGTACCCTTGAGTAGCGTGTTTGTTGATTTTTTTGAGTCTGAAGCAGGGATCGGCAATCTTTGGCTCGCGGCCCACCAGGGTAAGCACCCTGGCAGGCCGGACTGGTTTGTTTACCTGCTACATCTGCAGGTTCGGCTGATCGTGGCTCCCACTGACCGTAGTTTGCCACTCCAGGCCAATGGGGGCTGCAGGAAGCGGCGTGGGCTGAGGGATGTGCCAAAGGTTGCTGATCCCTGGTCTGGAGCATTCAAAACTTCAAAATGTGGGATCTGAGTTCTGCACAAATGGTAGAAAACTAGAAGTTAACATAGTAGTTCAGTGCCCTATGAAACAAGACGACCATGGTTTTGAATGCTATAGACCTAGGTTCTAAGTCTCTACACTGAGTATACTTCATTGTCCTTTTGATTGTACAAATACAGGGGAAGAATGAGAATCTTTTATTCCAAAATTTTAGTTTGCCTGCATATCAACATTAACATGTGCTTGTATGCAACAACACTGCTGTTAGCTTTACATCTGTAAAAAAGTGCCTGCCATCAGTTTCATAGCACTGTTTTAATTAATGTTTCATAGTTTGGGAACAGTGGGGTTTTGTGTGTCAAAGTAATGTTTAGAAATTAATTTAATCTTGGAATTATTTCTTTAGAAGTGATGACCGAGAAATTCTATTGGAGTGTCAAAAAAATGGACCATCGGGAAAAACATTTATTTCCGTAGCTGCCAGGCTAAACAAAAGCCCAGATCAGGTATCTATATTTATTCTAGTTGGACTAGCTACCATATTACTACATTTCTGATTGCATAGTACTAGAACAATATTTTTCTTCAAAGCACTTAAGGACAGAGATGTCAGGTTTCAAAAATTTGGAATTATTTTTGTTCTTGTACATGTAGTTGGGGATTGGAAGAAGGGGAAATATCTCAGATTCTCTTGGGTTTTATTATTTTGAATCATAAGCATTCATCTTTTGTATGTCTCAAGTCCTTAGGCAGGAATACTATGTCAAAAATAAAGTAGTACTGGACTCCCATCTGTTTTGAATCTCAGTAATTATGATGGAGAATGAAGATTTTAATCATCGAAAGTGTAAAGTGGAGCAGAAGACTCATTTACTGTCATGTTCCTAAATCCTCTGGGCACTTGTGAAAAATCTCCCCCTAAAATTCACAAAACAAACTAATGAGGAGTTGAGAGAGATGAAAGAACAAAAAAAATCTAGGTTTACATCTAGAAATTCTCATACTGAAGGATTAATCTGACCTGGCAGATATCCAGAACACTAACTGTGTGTTTTTGTTTGTTCTCCCCTTAGGTTTCAGAAAGATTCAAGCAGTTAATGAAGTTGTTCAAAAAGTCGAAGTGCAGGTAGCTATTAAGCAAGCTGCTGTTGTGGTACAGGGTTTTGCTGTTGTCAGCAACGACTGACTGACTACTCCAGGTACACACTTATGGATACTATGGGAAGTATCCAAGTCAGAACACCTAGTTCAGTAAGCTGGGGCACAGTCATTTATTAGGTCATTCTTTCCCATACAGTTGAAATGCTTTATCTCGGCTCAAATAGCAACAAGCATTCGTGCTTTCAGCCTCTCAATAGTATGTCAGCCATATGTGGGGAAAACAAAAAACAAACAAAACCATCAGGCTGAATGAAGGAGAAAATTCCTCTACAAATGGAACAGTGTAAATTCAAAACTGCGGAAACTCGGTTGTTGGTTAAACTTGTTACATAACTGAGGAAACCTGCTCAGTCAAATGAAGCTAGTGAAACTTATTAAAGGTGCTGTAAACAGACTTTGTGTGACATTGTGAAACATGGGGTTTATAAACCTAAATAATTGCCTGGAGTCCAATTGCTAGGAAATCTTCAAAACATCAAAATATTCTTTTAGGGTTTTTTGTCTTTTGGTTTTTTTCAAATGTGACCTTAAAATACAGTTCCTAATAGGAATAATCCTGAAATCAGTTGTTCTAGTAACTGGATTATCACATAATGAGATAGTTGATCCTTTCCAACTACATGAATTGCTAACAGTGGAATTCATGTTGGGGGAAAATCGGACATTGCATCAAGCAGTTAAACTAGTAATTAATTCAATGGCCAGTTTTTCAGATGACTGCTTACGTTCTGAGATTGACTGCTGTGGAATATTCCTTTACTAAGGGCTATTTTGAAAGTGAAAAAGTGGCTGTTCAGACTCTGTTTCAAAATCCTTGTCTGTTAAATGTTGAACAGCTGAATTTTTCCTTCAGAAGTACTGTATAGCTAATACAAATTTACAAAAAGTTAATTTCATTTTGTCAAACGTTTATCCTCTCTAACTTGCATCTTAGAAATAGCCATTTATTTAAACAGTATCCTTCAATATATGGGAAGTTTTGGCACTAAAATTTAATATGAATTAATCCCCTTAATTTAAATGGTTTAGAAACATAGACTTTTGTAATTGCCTTGTAAAAGGCAATTTCATATTTAGAAAATGATTTTCCCCTGGCAATAAACAGCCACTGAAAGCCTACGTCCATTTAATATACTTGAGCACCATCATGTCAATCTTCAAAAGTTTCCTTGCATAAGATGTCTAACTGTAGGTGTTTAACTCTTTAAAATCTTAGAAATTGTTATCTTTAAATGTTAGTATACTGTCTTTAAAATACACGTTACCATTTTATAGGTTTTGAATAAAAGTTTCTTTACAGATGCCTGTTTATTCAGTCTTCTAATTATGCACTGGACAAATTTGTAATTTGAATAAATAGATGGCTGGGTTCAGGATCAGATTTTATGGTCTTTACTCTATCAAAACATAAATTGAAATAACCTGGAGTTTTGCCTGAATAAGAACCTCGCCCTGATTTACTAACTTCAGTTTTGTGTTGCAATTTAGGTTGGCTTATATTTTTCCAAAAGCCAACAAACCCTTATTATACCATCAGCATGACATACGTTATTCCTCTGCCACATATGTCCTCAGAGGAACAACATATTAGACATACATATGTTGTAACAAACATATTCGAACTAGAAGCCCAATTGACTGCCGGATTATTCCTTGACAATTCTATTATGTTTTCTGTTTTGCGAATATTACCTATGGAGTCATGACTGTTATATTGCCAGAAAGTGTGAAAACTGTTTTATATAGCACCCTATACAATGTTAGAAGTAGTGAATTATTTAAACATAGGTTGTGGTGTTGCAATTGGAAGTTTTCCATCTTATAGACACCTGCTACCAGAACTGGATTGCTTTTAATGATCAAATTCTGTCCTAAGGCACACAAGGCCGCTCCCAGTGATTTCAGTGGGAGTTTTTGTATGTGTATCCATATTTGGCCCTAAAAATTATTTGTGCCAATTGTTAAAACTATAAGTAAACTGATTAACAAGTCTGTTTTCTGTATATTCAGTTTGTAGAGTTGCATTTGCTTGCTCTTTTGGAATAATTAGAAGTTGCTGCTTGGGCATGTTCAAAAAAAATTCTGTTTCTAGACAAAAAGTATCAAAGGCACTAAAGAAAAGCTAATGGCTTTCAGTGCGTGACCCTCTTCTTCCCCCTCACAAAAGCAAGCAATAAATATTGTTATAAAGCGCACTTGGCCCCTCTTTCTGTTTTTCTACATTCATAACTAAGAAAAATTATTGGTTTAGTTCTGACTTGAATTCCTTTGTTGTAAATTGTTAAACTATTTTTTAAATGTTGCCTATTGTAAGTATGTGTACAGGTTCCCATGTGGCTATGTAAAATATCTTGTGTATATATGTGTATATATAGCTTTATTTAGCCAAAGATTTTTAACTATGTAAAACTCCAAGTTTATTTTGTATAAACTGTTAGTTTGCTTACTGTAAGAGCAATGCAAAAAATAATAAAACCTTGTAAAGTTCACACTTATGTTCTTGTTGATCAAATGTTGGCTTGAAGTGTTTTGTACTATTGTTTGTAATTTATTTCTTCAATAAGAATTTTGATACCATATATGCAAAACGTACTGTATGTAAACCTACAGTCTAACTTGTAAACCTCAGGTAAATGAAAACAACTTGTCTGAATTACTGTTGGCTAATGGTGTGGCAACTGTTATGCAGCAGCCTTAAAGCTGCTTCTATAAATAATGAGGATGTTGGGGAAGTTCTTCTCTCTTTCCTCCACGTGAACAATAAACATAAGTGCTTAGCCAGCACTCTGATTACTTGAATTATGTATTGGCTTATTTTGAAGTGAACTATTCATGTGTTAAATGTTAGTGTCTACAAAATGACTAGTTGGGAAACTGAACCCTCCTTAAAAACAAACTCAAATATTCCTTAAAATATTTGAGAATTGTATAGTTTCCCCTCCCTCTTTCCAAAGTGTACGTAGTGCTTCTGTGAGATTAACATCTAAATTTAGTACCACATGAGGAAGACGGTTTTCCATGGAAAGTAGATAATCTAGTAACTTCCCTACCTCCTCTTCAAAAAAAAATTTTTTTAAAAAAATAATGGTAATCTGACTTGCTATTTAGGAGTAAATCCTTCCATCAGGTAGGAGCAGAGACACAAGCCACCTATATAGACAGAGCTGAACCATTCTGTTGGGAAGAAACTAATGCATTCAGTTGGCAATAGCATTAAGGGGGTTTCCAAAGCAGAAATTATAGTTGCAGCCTTGGTAACTGGGTAGATTGCCCATACTGAGGCCCTTTTTTTGTCCTCTAAGGGATGTCCACATTGCAATTAAATGCCTGTGTCAGCCTACTCAACTCAGTTACACTGGGCTTGGGCTAAGAACTATTTAATTGTGGTGTAGATGCTTAGGCTGGAGCCTTAAGCTGTGGGACCTTCTCCCCTTGGGTCTGAGTCAGTGAACACAGGCCAGCTGCAGGTGTTTAATTCCAGTGTCGACATACCCTAAGTGTACTTCTTTCCTTTCAAATGGGAAGCCTGTGCCTCCACTTTTCTTTAGGGTGAGATTGCACAATCCAGCCACACTGATCAGGTCTCTGGGTTGCAGCCTCCTGTGTACCAACCAGGACTAATAGAGCAGGTCTAATTGAGGTTGGCCTCTGCAAGGATTTCCCTTTGGAAGTCAGACACAACATATTTGTAGTGTTATAGAAATAGCTTCTTCAAACTGATTTATTTTTCCCAAGAGGTGCACACAGCTCAGAAGTGTTTTTTAAAAAAAAAAACACTTGCATCCATATTCACTTAACCAGGGCCACCTGGAGGGAGGGGGGGGCAAGTAGGGCAATTGGCCCTGGGCCCTGCAGGGGTCCCCATGAGAATATAGTATTCTATAGTATTTTATGGAAGGGGCCCCCAAAATTGCTTTGCCTCAGCCCCCCCTCCCCCCCGTGTCCTCTGGATGGCCCTGCACTTAACTAAGCTTAACCTCTTTATCTACAGCTTATATGGAGTTGGCTTATTCCCCTGCCTACATGGTTTATAGAGTAGCTCAGTCAGTCTTCTGCTTTCTCATTGATACAGCCTGGCTCACCATTCTGACCATTTACTTCTCCCCCTTTCTGCCAGGGGCTTTTTTCAAAAAATAGTGAGGGTCTTCTGATCTCAGGCTTATCCTTGGATCCAGTAAAACATCCTAGCCTACCAGCTGATGACCCAGCCATTGTTGTCTTAGTGCCCTTGAAGCTAGGTTCCTGATAGGTAATTAGCCAACACTTCCTGTTTGGCCCCTTACCCACTGCTTTACAGCCTCTCTTGATTTAACACTCTGCATTTAGGTAGGCAGTAATACACACTTGAACGGTGAAAATAAAAAATACAGGCATTTCCCCAATATGTCCCATAGGCGCTGTAGCAAAGTTAGTTGTATATCATTGTGATGCTCTAATGTGTAGTAATGATCTCATTAAGAAACTTTCCCTATTGATTATAAGCGGAGATAGGACAGAACCTTGAGGGATAGCATCAGCAGTGGATATGGAATGTAATAGTGTGTCATTTGGAAGTTATAACTGGACATAGAAGGCACTTCTTCGGCTACTAGTTAGTTACCAAACCAACAACCCATGATCATTTGTATCAAAATCTTCTAGACAGCTGACAACCTAAAGCCAGCTTGAGATGGGTCATGATTAAAATGCAGCCTTCCTTATAAAGGAAACTTGGAACCTACTTAGGTTTCCTGTATGGTCCAAGGCACCTGGAAATAAATTTAGGGAATTCTCAGCTTCCCTAGAAAGGTATGAAATTGAACAGCAAGTAACACACAGTTCAACAACAGAAGTGGGTTTCTTGAGATTAGCCCTTGACCTGCGTATGAATAGTTGGTAGTCTTCCCTTTAAATGTAGCATTGAGAATTCCTGCCCATAAAGTCACTACTGTAAGCAACCACCGTCTAATGCAGGCTAGAGCCATAAGTGATGTGATTCAAGGAAATCAGACTATATCAACATCTCAGCAGAAAACAAATGTGGCCAACGGATAACAGTCTGCAGGAGAAGGCAGTGCTCATAATCATAAAGGGCTAGTACTGATCTATTTATTTGCAAAGGCTATTGCAAAACTATCACAGCATGCAAATGAAGGGACTAGTAGCAGATGAAGACTGTCCACAGTAATTTGTGTTGTCCTTATTTAAAAAGGCTCAGTGGAGCAGTTGTGGAGTAACATGTCAGCCTCAGGCACAGCCCTTGAGTATGCGCTATCTATTTTTTGTTGTAAGAGTATAGTCATGGTGCATCTCCTTTCCAATCCGTCTCTCTCTGTTCATTTCGCAGTGGCCACCAGAGTCAAGCTGGGTTCAGTGAGGGGTCAGCAAGTTAAGAGCAGAGGGAATTTAGGCTGAGAATTGCAATGCCTAACTTTAAGATGCCCTGCCACCAAGTGGTAGGTGCCATACACCACATGGAAGGAGTTAGGCACCTATGAAGGGGATTCACAGAAGACAGCCTGCTGAGGCGGGGAGTTGGCTGTGTTAGCCAGGAAGAAATGCCAAGGAAAGGGGTAGGACCTAAGCCTCATCCCTCAGAGGGAAGTAGCCACCTAAGCCAGGTCAGATTGGGCTCAAGAAAAAACAAAAAGGTTTTTGTACAGTTTGCCCTTGTCGTCATTAGCTGGCCAATCTGTTATAATAGTTTCAAGTCAGAATTTTAGGATACATTACCTCAGTGGGTGTATACATTTAAAGTTTATAGTGGCTGTAAGACTAAACTATAGAACGCCCATTGTGATATTAAAGTATATATGTATATATATTCCTACCTGATGTTTTAAAGCATAGCTCTTGTTTTGCAACCTTACCTTATATCTTGAGTGGAGGCAGCTGTGGCACTGATGATGTACTGAGGCAGCACTCACTAGAGAAGCATCAGGAAAGTGGTTTAAATAGGTTTGGAAGAGTGGGTGAGGCACAATGACAAATTTCCCAAAACATCTCCTAAGCCTCCACCCTAAATAAAAATCAAGCCTCCTAACTTATATCTTGCAACCCTGATTCTCTATTTCCCCATCTTCCAGCTGCCAAGACACTATCAGGCCCCCCACAACAAAGCCCCATACTTTACCCCACTCCACTGGCACCCTTGCATGGACATGAATTTTACACAGGCCCCCTATGAGGCAGTCTTGGTAGAGGGGTGTTTATCTTGGACAGAGTGGGCTGGCATCTATAGACGACAGCAGCAAATGGATGTAAGTAGTCTAACATTCATTTATCCACTAGCAGTTGGACCTTCTGGCTGTTGCTGAAGACTACTGTAGATGTTTGCGCCAGTCTATGATTTAATTTACACCCACAGCCTTGGTTTTACAGTTTGCTACAACAGCACCAGGTAAAGATGCTTGCTGAGGGTGCAATCCATCCCATCATCCAGATTATTAATGAACATGTTGAACAAAACCAGCCCCAGGACTGACCCTTGGGGCACTCCGCTTGATACCAGCTGCCAGCTAGACATTGAGCCATTGAACACTACCCATTGAACCCGATGATTTAGCCAGCTTTCTATCCCCCTTATAGTCCATTCATCCAATCTATACTTTTTTAACTTGCTGGAAAGAATACTGTGGGATAAAGTACCAAAACTTTGCTAAAGTCAAGGTATATCACATCCACCATCTTTCCCATATCCATGGAGCCAGTTATCTCATCACAGAAGGCAATCAGGTTGGTTCGGCCTGACTTACCCTTGGTTTGGATTGTTCTGATCACCTTCTTCTTCTCCAAGTGCTGGGTTTAGTATAGTTTTAGCAGTCCTTCAATCTACTTTTTTTTATGATCAATGGCTCCAAAATACTCTAATTAGGTGGGTAGAGCACGGCCATATTATATAAAAGAAAGAGTGATTAGCAACTTCCTTATCACTTGCTGCCTGGTATTAGTATAAAATGCAGCAGCCTCTACTGTAGAACAGGGAAGAAAAGATTGAGAGCTTGTCGACACTAAAAGTGCTGCAGCTGCGTCGCTGTAGTTCTTCATTGCTGCTGCTACCTGTGTGACCAGGAGGGCTTCTCCAACCAGCATACTCCGATCTTCTGAGAGGCGGTAGTTAGGATGATGGGAGAATTCTCCCATCAACCTAGTGCTGTCTACACCAGGGGTTAAGTCAGTTTAACTGTGTCGCTCAGGGATGTGGATTTTTCACATCCCTGAGCAACATAGTTTTACCGACCTAATTTCCCAGTGTAGACCAGGCATGACTAAGTGGTCCATAATTTCCCCACATCAACAGATCCTTCATTTTTTATAGCTGTGAAGGGGATATAACCTTTATTTTGCCCTCTCTGTACAAGCTCTAAAGACAATGAGACTCTTATATCCTTGAACAGATTTCCCCCAAGCAGACTCATTCAGTGAGATGGTGAAGAGGCTGTAGAAGTGCCCAGCTCTGCCGTCACCTGCATATCACCCATTCTTGACCTTGAATGATCATCTAAGTGGTTATGATTTTCTATCATAATCTAAGTGGAAGTGACTTTTCTATCATTTTCCCCCACATACTCTACAAATCCCAAGTCCTGAACCAAAACAATGCTACATTTTCTGGGAGCCTAATTTTATTAAAGGCACATCACAATGCTGTCACAGAAGATCTGCATCTGGGGACTTTGATGAAGTTATTTTTGCCAAGTGAAACTCTCAGCTTCCAGACACCACCAACTGCAGCCACAAAATTACTTCCTAAATAGAATATCAGCTATGAGTAGCAACTCTCTTCCTCCTTGATGTGGTCAGAGTTACAGGTGGAGGAGGTGCCACAGTGGGGCACAGTGAAACTATAGGTTCCTTTGTTCTTGGATCTTAGCAGGCTATAGGTGGAAAAGATCCCAAAAGGTTGCCAATGGGACTACAGATGGGAGAGGCAGCATAGCAGTAGTTGCAAAAAGAAAAAGACCAGTGTAAATAAGTTTCTCCCTTTACAGATGTTTACATTTCCACAGCTCTATGGAAAGGGAAGTTGCCGTCACACAGGAAGATGAGCGTGAGAATCAGAACACTGTTTCATAGAGTATTGTGACTTAGTTACGGGATTCTGCTTCAGGTAGTATGATCAGCAGTAGAGTTGTTCAGGGTGAATTTGTCTCATTTAAGATATTCTCTTGCAGCTCCTGCACCTTCTTTGTAAATGTTTTCTTTCATAGGGGACAGTTTTACAATCCATAAAGTAGTGGGCCAACCAGGGAAGAAACTATCCAAGATCCACTTCTTTCTGATTGATAACAATCTAAGATCTGGTTGAACTCCCTTGCTTCACACTCACCAGAGTGCTGTAAGGGGATCCTATTGCTGAATCACATGTGCCCTTAGCCTGCTGAAGCTGGGAAGAATTTAGACACTGTCCTTGGCTTTGGACCTCTAGGCAGGCATGCTAGGTACAGACCTCAGGACTGACACCCCCTCTTGGCAATGAGGACCCCCAATGGTCCAATTGCCTAGGTCTTGAAGCTTGTGCCATCTCCCCCAAGCCTCCCCAACAGCTATTACACATCCCCCAGAATCCCACCGTAGGCATGAGCCTTCTGATTTACAGTTAATCTGTTATGGGGTACATGATAAAGTCCAGCAAAACATACACATGGCTGTACTTTGCACAGGAGTCTAAAAACCCCATTGCTCTTTGCTAAGCCTGAACGAAAGAGAAATTTAGGCAAAAAAACCCCATACCTACGTGCATTTTCCCTGCCTTGGTTTCCTCACGACTCTGGAAAGTTCTTCAGGTGTTGGATGTAAACGTAAACAAAATTTCTCATGGCCCACCAGCAGATTATGCTGATGGGCCGCGTGCCAAAGGTTGCCGACCTCTGGGCTAGAGTTTAGGTGCCACTTTCACTTGGGGGCTGGTAAACTACTCACTTTGGAGTGAGGATGCAGGCTAAATCACTTGAATGCTGACAGTCCTCCAGTGGCTTCCCACTATTCCCCCATCTGCCCAGAAGTACTGCCAAGTTCTCCCACAATTCACTGGGAAAAAAAATCATATTGCTGCTCAGTTTACCGCAGCACAAGGAACCATGGGATATACTCCCAGAAGTCCCCCATGGGGGAGGGCAGCACCAATGAGGACGTAGTAACCTGGGTATGGCCTTGCAGTGCGGCTGGTCACACCCAGACCAAGCTAACCTGGGTGCCAATCACTCGAGTTAACTCTGCCATGAAAACATATGCTGTAGCTCAGTTCTCCATCTGTAAACTCTATATCAGACACACACACACACACACACACACACAAAGAGAGGGGAAAGGAAGTGCTATTTAGACAGTAAGCTCTTTGGGATTTATAATGTGTTTGTACAATGTCTAGTGAAATGGAGCCTAGATCTGAGTTGGGGCCTCTAGGCACTACTGTAGTACAACTAAATAAAACAAGGAAAGCCCAATGTATCTTCATGAGAAATGGCTAAAAAACGCAGCATCTATGTTCAGAGTGCTTGTAGGAAAAGGCTGTCATATTACATCTGCTGGAGAGGGCAGAGGAAACGGAATAAACAAGAGATACGGAGTTAAAGACCAAAAGTGAGGAATTTAATTTTTAGTTGTACATTTACAGTCAGTCGTGACGGAGAGCACAGTTAGAAAAAAGTACATGGAAAATATTACTGAGATTGTGAAACTGAAGTGAGAAGTGATCCACATAAGAATCTCTCTCAAGAAGTATTCCACTCTATGGTGGTTTAAAAAAAAAAAAAGAGAATATACTATGCTGCAGAAAACCATTGTGAACTTTGCACCTTACACTGAATATTTGAAAATCTGGGTCTCTTTGGATCACAAGCATAGCATCAGAATTTGTTAACTGTTAGGAAGACTGAGCAGCTAACAAAAGATTCTGAATAGTCTTTTACCAGTTTCCACTTTCATATATATCCATGTTCAACTGCCTATAGTTTCAAAATATCCCCCTAACAGATGCTAATTTAACTCACTAGGCAACAGACTGTGAAATCGGACATGACCGATTGACCACTCACCATTGATTCACATGGAAACTAATGGAATGTAAAGAAAACATACGAATCTCTAGCATAGTAAAGGGAGGTTATTTGTTCATTTTACAAAATAAACTTTCATTTATGAATCGGATCAGCAAGGAGGCATAGCCTTTGTGGATTTGAATAAAATAATTAGCAGGGACATTCTAAAGCACCGAAGTACGTGCTGAGCCTTGGGACATGGTTTTGTTAGAAGCCACTGACTAAAATAATTGCATGATAATTCTGGCTAGGGGCACCATTCCATCACCAGCTGATCAAACTCTGCATATATAGTTTGGCTCAGTGATCCTAACATTCACATTCACAGAACTATGAATTGTATTCAGCGTGCCAACTGTTCCACATCTATGTTTTTGGTCTTCAAAAACAAACAAACAAATGAAAAGAATTTCAATTTTAAAGGAAGCTCTCTGGGCTATAACATTCAGCAACAGTCTAGAATCCATCTGTAATGTTCTAAGCTACTAATAACCAAGACATTTCTCATAAGGTAAGCAGCAGAAAAACATCTTAACTCATGTATGGGGAAAGTGTGGAGCAGACAGATATGTCTATGTGCTTGAAGTGAAGAGATCTAAAGTAAAACATATAGAAATAATACAGAAAATAATATGTAAATTAATATTTCACTTTTTGCATAGAAATTATCCTTTGGAAAAGCTGGTAACTTAATCAGCAGTGATCTTGTAAATACTTTAGTGATAGGTTACAACAGCAGTCCATGGCAATACTTGTATCTTTAAAATATCTCTTAGAATTTAACCGGTTTGTAACTCAGCCTTTGCAAATCATAGTGGACAAAACGCTGACACACATTCAACTGAGAAGTGATTTTTTTTTAATTACGTAAAAGAATCAAACTAAAATTTAATTAGAAAAGAAATCAATAAAAAATGCCAAACTCACTTCCCATCCCCAGACAAATTGATTTTCCCCAATAATTTTTGTGCATGACTTTTAAAGGTTTAATATAAAAATAAAAATCACATTTGGACAGTCTGTAATGTTACCTGAGCCTTTTTGGTATTTCAAAAAGTGTAATTAGACATGTCCAAGATATATAATAGCTATTGTACTTTTCATAATTTAAGAAAAAACAAACAAAAATAAATAATTCAAATGTATGATGATTCAGGAATGATTTTAATAGCTTCACCTTTTATCTCTACATACATTATTTTGTTTGTGTTGAAGCTTTGGGAAGTAAACCATTACAGCTGACCTTTTATCCATTTATTAAAAGGTTAAGCAAGCACTTAGAAAACAAATGTGAGTTTAAGCAAAATGTCACTAGCTAATTTAAGTTTATCATCAAGTTTACAATAAAAATGCAATCATCAAATCAAGATTATAATTAAAGTATAAGCAATACATTGGTTTAATTTATCTGGCTCGCCAATTACTACAATAAGTAACTAAATCGAATGATAATAAACAAATTAAGGAAAACAATTCTCTTAGTATGTCACAGGAAGGTTAAGGGGATAAAACTGTTCCCTTTGATTTCAGCAATTTTGCTAGGCATCTGTTAAAAGCAAAGGCCAGTTCTTGCCTTGGTTTTAAGGACATACAGCTCTTAGAATGATTTCCTATTAACTTCCTCCTTTGGCTTTCTCTTGTTGAGTTTTACTGTTCACAGAAACTACATCAAACTGTGGTTTATTTAATCTGTTTCCCCACCCCACTTGAACACAATGCCCACATCTTTCTGGAGGTCTGACACAAATGGAAAATTATTTGGAGAATCCCATACTCTGCATCTTTAGGACGACACTCATTTAACCCAGAGATCTCTTGCTGTGTAGCTAACAGACTAAGGGGTTTAGTGTCTACTCTGGGGAACAGTTAGTGACAAAGAGAAAGAGACACACACACACACTTGTACTAATGGGACTTGAACTATTCTAGTGTTTTTGAATTGCTCTGCAGAAGGATTTTCACACGTTCTTACAGTCTCCAGTTCACATGATTGATATTAGTTTTGAACTATATTGATATTTACTGGTATCATTAGGATGAAATGAAGATTATTTGCATGTGGGGGAGGGAGAGTTTGGTCTCTCCTCTCTCTCTGTTGTAGAGTTCAGACTTGGTTTAGCAGATGGTCAGAGTCTTTCACCTCTTGTTCTTTGGACGGCCAGTCCAGGGAAGAAAACAGGATATACAACTCTGAGTGTCCTTGTTGATGCAAGAGATCGCCTCCCTCCCTTTCTGTCTACATAGTTTAGTCTTTTGTAGTGATCAATGTCCTTACTCCGCCTCAGGGGATACATCAATATCTTCACAGGCCAATTAGATGTTAAAGGCTGGTAGTTGTAATTTGATGTGAGCCAATGACCTGGCATCTTGATTTTGAAGTCACATCAAAGATTCTAGGTTAGAGTGTGAATGTCTTTGACAATAACCACAAACGTATGTCTCTTGAAAACAGGATACAAGAAAGTACTATGTGTTAAGGAAATGATAGACAGACTTTCACTTAGGCCCAAGACATCACTGTCTTCGTTGTTTAAATATAATCAATAACTAGTCAGTGTTTACTCACCCACACATTCCCACACATCCACATGACAGTGAGTTAAGACACTGGGAAAAGAACTCTAAGAGGTGGTGCAATGTCTATGGCAAGTGGATGACCTTATTCTAATAACCTTTTGCCTACGAACCCAGAAAGCTGCTTCAAACATCTCCTAGTAATCGAACTTTCATTAAACATTTGGCCAACTAAAGTTACTCAAGCCTAAATCCAAATATGGCTTAGGTACCCTATACAGCTAAACCCACCTGCTTTTCCTTCTCCAAAGGTTGAGATGTTCTCTACTCCTAGGATGCTCTATCAGAACTTGTTCTTCAACATTGGCAGTGAAAAACAATTTATAACTTCATTTAAATGATGTTTGTATGAGAGAGATGAAATATAAAGGAAGAACATTCGAACATAATCTCAAAGTCTCAGGCTAGTAAAAGCCACACTTGTACATCTTCCACTTTGCCTACACTAAAGAATTTTAGCAAAAAATTCCCACCAGTGCTAGGATCAGTTCAGCTGAACTGGTATAAGCACAAGTGAGATACCTAGTGTAGATGAGGTTCCAGTGGCTTCCAGTATTTTACCATGTTAGTGAAATATAAGAGAAGTGCTATTGAATATAACATCTATGTTCACATTAAATTTTTTGAAAATATCAGTATGAAGCTCCCACAGAATTTCCATAACCGACTGCACCTCAGAAACCAAGGGCCCTTGTTGCAGAATTTATGTCCCATTTGGTGAAGTGCACAAGGGCCTTTGGACCTCAGCTAATTAAATGGATTTTCCCCACACTCACTGATAAAAATCTTGATATCACTCATATTGTGTTCCTCAGTATATCTGTAAAGATATTCACAAACCCTAAAATTAATGATCAAGCCAAAGCCCCATTGACTTCAGTAAGACTTTGCCCTAATAAAATCTAAGCCTCCCCCCCACCCGCAAATTCTTTGCATGTGAGTATTCCTGTTGAACTGAATGAGACTACCCAGAGGTGTATAGTTAGAAATTTGCTCAGATGGTATAGGTTTGGAGCCTACATGAAAACTTCATGTTTGTTCCCATAGTTGGTAGGAAGCCACGGGATGAGAGGCTCTATGACGGAGGTAAGGTACTGACAATAAAAGTCTCATGTCAGGCCTACTTTTCAAAGTACCGTCAATGAGCTTAGTTTGCTCACCACACTGCCGTAGCTGTCTATATTCAAAGACAGAGCCACTGCTACAGAAATTGAGTGGGTGAAGCTGCTGCCAGCTATAGTACGATTATATGAACAATGATAATAAAAAAGAAGATCAGCTACTTCAATAATAGTAAGGATGTGATGTAAACCAATAAGTGAGGAAACAGCTTCAAAAGTTTATCACTGAAATCAGCCTCTAAGAGCATTGTACAATCTTAAGAAGTGATCTCTCTCCTGCCATCCATCCCACCCTCTGACAAACAGAGGCTAGGGACACCATTCCTTACCCATCCTGGCTAATAGCCATTTATGGACTTAACCTCCATGAATTTATCCAGTTCTCTTTTAAATGCTGTTATAGTCCTAGCCTTCACAACCTCCTCAGGTAAGGAGTTCCACAAGTTGACTGTGCGCTGCGTGAAGAAGAACTTCCTTTTATTTGTTTTAAACCTGCTGCCTATTAATTTCATTTGGTGACCCCTAGTTCTTGTATTATGGGAATAAGTAAATAACTTTTCCTTATCTACTTTCTCCACATCACTCATGATTTTATCTATCCCGCCTTAGTCTCCTCTTTTCCAAGCTGAAGAGTCCTAGCCTCTTTAATCTCTCCTCATATGGGACCCGTTCCAAACCCCTAATCATTTTAGTTGCCCTTCTCTGAACTTCTCTTGCTTTTGCATCTCTCACCCCCCTCCTTAATATGATGTTAATTTTGTGTGTGTATTAATGAGCCATTGATTGGAAAACTCATGAACTTTTAAAATCTCTTCCCTTATGGGTGTATCATAAGGAAATATGAAAAAACCATAACTGAACATAGCTGAAAATTTCCAGTTCCTATAGAAATGCAGCTTAATGTGGGATGCTTTAATGACATGGGATTTTCCATTTCAGACATGAGCCTCTGATGATGGGGGATTGGAACTTGCTAGGGAGCATCCTCGAGGAAGTGCACATCCACTCCACCATCGTGGGAAAAATCTGGCTCACTATCCTTTTCATATTCCGGATGCTGGTGCTGGGAGTGGCTGCTGAAGATGTTTGGGATGACGAGCAGTCTGAATTCATTTGTAACACCGAGCAACCTGGCTGCAGCAATGTCTGTTATGACAAAGCCTTCCCCATCTCTCTGATCAGATACTGGGTGCTTCAGATCATCTTTGTCTCTTCCCCATCCCTAGTGTACATGGGACATGCACTTTATAGACTTAGGGCCCTTGAGAAAGAGAGGCAGAAGAAGAAAACCCATCTGAGAGCCCAGCTGGAAGAGCTGGAGACGGTCCCAGAGGAGCACAAGAGACTGGAGAAGGAGCTGAGGAAGTTAGAAGAACAGAAGAAAGTGAACAAAGCACCCTTGAGAGGGTCCCTATTGCGCACCTATGTCCTGCATATCTTGACCCGCTCAGCTGTGGAAGTAGGCTTTATGATAGGTCAGTATCTTTTATATGGGGTTCAGATGTATCCCCTTTACAAATGCACTCGTCCTCCCTGCCCTAACACAGTGGATTGTTTTGTGTCCAGACCCACAGAGAAGACCATCTTTATGATTTTCATGCATAGCATCGCAGCCGTCTCCCTGTTCCTGAACATCCTAGAGATCATCCACCTGGGGATAAAGAAGATAAAGAAGACCCTGCATGGGAGGCAGAGCAGAGACACCTTGAAGAAGAACTCGGTGGTGCAGCAAGTTTGCATCATGAGCAATTCCTCCCCCCAGAGCAGCTATAAAGTTTTGCCAAACCAGCAGGGTGGGCTGCCTGTTTACCTGCCCCCAGTACAAGGATACAAAGTGCTCCAGGCACCGGCTGATCAGTGCCAGCGGGCAGTAGGGATGGATGCTGAGCAGCGCCGGTGCAGCACAGACAGGCCTAGAAGCGAGCAGCACCATGGACAGGTCTCTCGCCTCTACAAGCACCCGGAGCACCCCCAGGAGAGGGAGCAGCACTACAGACAGCTCACCAACCAGCACCTGGGACAGCCATCCCGGCACCCTTCCTCCAGCAGTGAGGAGACCCACAAGCAGCCCCAGCAGGGCATAAAGAGATGCCCAGGGAGTGAACAGCACATCCTGGAGCCACCCAGGAACCCCGTGCAGCAGGCCAAGACCCCCACTAGTTCCAGTCCGCTAGAGATTCCCCAAGCCCTCCGCAATGTACTCCGCAAACACAGCCGGGTAGGCAGCTGCAAAGACTATGGGGACGATCGTGGTGACTCTCCGGACAGCGGGCGCTATCAGGGCAATCGTAAGGCCAGCTTCCTGTCCAGGGTGCTGTCCGAGAGCCAGCCGGCCAGTGACTCGGAGAGCTCCAACTCCAGGAATGGCTCCAGCTCTGAAGCCAAATGCGGAGAGGAGAGCAGCCCACCCATCACCCCACCACCCCCTTCTGCAATGGGACGCAGAATGTCCGTGGTAAGTTGAGCCAAGTGTCCTGCCCTCTAGTGTGAGTTACTGCTCTTTGGAAGGTGTCTGAGCCTTAGGCCAGACCTCGGGATGGCCAGGCTGCGGCTGAGAAGTTGTGTGGATACAGTAACAAATGACATACCTTGCCTCATGCAAGTAGAGGGCCAGAGCCATTAATGGGTAAATGACAGAGGGATTGAAAAGAAAAACACGCCATTATTTCCTATACATCCCTCACAATCCCTGGAGGTTTCAAATCAAATTATCTCTCTGCTTAACTGGGATTGTCTTTTGCCTTTAAAGTGAATATTATCAGTAACAGATCATTCATCACTTTATTGGCTTCGGTCACTGAGGTTTTGTGTATATTTAAACTATATAAATATATCCCCCAATTGATCTTTAAAGGATTTTACCATATCCTAGTAGAGGTTCATTCCAGTACAAGAAATTAAACTAAAATCCTGTCCCTACTGAAATAATGAGAAAATTCCACTCAGCTTGAGGGGGCAGGATTTCTTTTAGACTGTAACTTTGGGTTAAACTATTGCCTATATTAGATTGTTAAATCTTTATCAAAAATGTAAAATTTCTATTAGATTAGGTATTTTTTTTGCCATAAAACACTGCATAATATAGCAAGTGGGTAATTTCATATTTAGCAACTGTTCATATTCCGTAACCACACAAGCTGTCTGAAACTAGCTTGTTTACTTTCGATTTTAATAAACAATTGTAATTTGGATCCAGATGCCAACAAAGTTGCATTTTAAAATAATTTAAGCTCAGCAGTTGCAAACCCTTAGTCGGGCTCACTGGCATTGGGGGAGAGGGGCACAGATTTCAATGGGAATGCTCCAGTAAGTATGAATTTGCAGACCTTCAGATACTATCTTATACCATCTGAGGCAAAAATGATTTTAAAAGAAACCAAGCTTAATTTCAAATCACTGTGGGCCCTCTAATATGTGTCATTCCATTCCCCTCTATTCTTTAATAACTACCCTTTTTACACATTAAAAATATGTCTGAACTCCTGCCTAACAAGCAGAAAGTATATTTGTACATTATTCAGCACATTACCATTTGTATCTGCCAGTTTCAATTGTGCCATAGTCTCTATAACATATAGACAATCAGCAAATACCATAAAGAAGAAAATTCTCATTCTCTTAAATATAATATCATCATTTTCCCTTTGTTGTTTCCAATATTGCCTGGAGAGAGGGCTCAGAATCCATCTCGCTGGTTTTCTATGTCTTCTTGAGGCTGAGGTCACTTTTCTCCTCCTCAGCAACACAGACTATCACAAGCAAGTCATACCTGTCCTCTGCTCCCCACAGAGACTTGCCATAGAATTTTGAATCAAGTTCAAGATCTGGGTCCTTATCTTCAAGGAGATCTATGGCCTGGGCCCAGAATATCTGAAAAACTGCATACTGCTCCAATAACAACTATGATGCTCTGGCACAGTGGGACTTTCTACGATAAGGGTAAAGCTCATCTGTGCAGGAGTCAGAGCTTTTTCAGGGGCCCATCTGTCTGGGGAATGAACTCCCTCAGGAACTAATGACAAACCTCCCATTACAAGTACAAAGTGCATTTTCTTTGACCTTGCTATATAAATCCATAGCAACAGGCATATTTCTAAAAAATAAACCAAAACCCCCTACCAAAACAAGACACTCCACTGCACACTCTTCTCCCATGGAGAGAGGATGAAAGAACAAACAACACATGACAGATGTTAGTCATGCTGCTTAATGCACTACTGGTGGGCATTCAGATACTATGACGATAAGTGCAGCATAAGGACTGGAATATAATAGAATGGGATTATTTAAAAGGTAAACTGTAAAACCAGAACAAACAGGACAGAATTTAAGCAGCATCTTAATGAAAATTAATGAAAGCCTTGCCTGACATTCCTAAATACTGGACATGACAGTATCTGCTATTTTGCCTTTTGGGCCAGGTCTTCTAAAGAAATACATTCAACTGGCAAAACCAAACAATTTCAATGTTCTTGAAAGCAGCACACCTTGTTCAGCATGCCAGTGTTTGTGGTAAACACCCTTCATGGATCACTATTTGTGTGAATGTCACCAGCATTTTGAAATCTGTATACACACATCAGCTAATTTGTCACTTCCTGCCCACAATGTATCCATGCCATCCCAAGGCAGACATGCTGTTACATACAATTTGATCACTATTGCAGCAAATGCAATTTGGTATAAATATTCCTAAGAGATTTGATGAAGAACAATCAAAATCTTCCAATGCACCAATATATATATTATATATATTGCCCTAGGAAATCAAAAAAACTATACCATAATGTGTCTAATGCCTCCCTCCCTATGGTTTCTATACATTATGGCTGGAATTGTCAAAAGTACTTAGCATTTGCCAAACTTTGTTCCCATTTATTTCAATGGGAGTTTTACCATACAATAAGGTTTAGTTTTTAAAAAATGTTATTATTTACCTAGTTCCTCAATAGGAGCATTGGGAAGATTAATTATTTGATCTTAATATAAGACAACAAAAAAGAAAACATTTAAAAAATTTAAACTGAAGTACAAAAAAGTCTATTTCTACTTCTGTTTAATAGGGACTTAAAATAATAATCCAGACAAAGAATTGCCCCCCTGAAACCTGATAAACCTACACAGCACAAAACCTAAATACATTTTCAAACAACAATTTAAACAGCCAGAAATATACTATTCCACTCTGCACTGCCATTGGTCAAAAAAATTCCTAATTTGGACAACCAATGGATGAAAACACCCTCAGACAAAGGGTTCTGTCTTTTATGATTACTTCCCCAAATTACCACCACCACCGCTATCTTGGCTGGAATAGGTCGCAGTAGATTTTTTTTTCTTTCATCTAAGCCCTAATCTCTACCAGATTTTGATTAAGGCACTCAGCAACATCACCTCAATTGGATGAGATAGAGCCAAGCTGGTTATCATCTGCATCTGAAAACCTCACAGTCTTTGCCCATTAATCCTTCCAGGAGCCCCTCATTATAGATAGAACTCTGCTGCACCCCATATTTGAGATTCCTAGGAGAAGCAAAGCAATTGCCTACAACTGCTGTCTGAGCTCTCTCTCAGATAAAAAAGTTTGAATTTACAAAAGAATCACTGCCATCCATTGCTGCTAGGGCTTGCATGTGAGTCAACAACATTCCATGATTAATGATACTGAAGGCAGCTGGCAGAACTAGGAATATCATCATAGATGCTTGATTTTATCCATTACCAGGAGGAGATAACTGACCAATATAACCAGGGCAGTTTCCTGACCAAACGCAAGTTTCTACACAGATTGACGAGCGTTAAGAAGACCAGGAGCATCTTCCTAGTACTTCTGTACGGGCCCTCACCAGTCAGGAAAAAATTGGACCTTAAGCACAGATGTAGCACAAAGTTCTTCAACGTCTGGAGTACCTCTAAGCAATATTGTCCTAAACTGAGTTTGCCACTTGGGATACAGCTCTGTGCTCCTGAATGCTAATGCATTGCTCTGGATCAACTCAATTATATTTGCAAAATAATAAATTTCATCACCAAATGTGGGAGTCAGACCAGCCATTGAGCAAAGACAGTCCAGATTAGTCAAGCTGTCTAAAGAACCCCTGTCTGAAATTTGGTACAGACAAAGAGCCATTCCTTTGCTTCATGCACAGCCATAGCATATGAATTTTAAAAATCTTTACTCAGCTTTTACCCAAGACTTTTACTATGAGCACCCTATCACTTCATTTGTCAGAGGTGATTCATAAACCAACGTAAACTGTAAGAGTGAACCTGGGGAAGAGAACATCAAGGGGACACTGGTAAGGAAGGCCAAAAGTGTTAAAATATCCTCTGGACAGAGTGATCCTTTGGAGAAACAACATTTTCCCTCAGAACTTTCTGAAAATTCTTTAGTTCCATTACCCTATAGGGCCAGACCACCAAAATGGTCCCTTCATTCTGACAGGAGAGAAGTGCTACAGCCACAAAGTTGGGAGAGAATATTCAGTCCATGACACAGGTATAATTTTCAGTTGCCTTTACCTGCACCAAACACAACAACTACAGCATGACTTGCTGTATGAGTGAGCTTGCAACAAGCTGAGATAGTCTCATGGCTATCATTGTTGTCATGAAGTCCTCAGGTGACTCAGGGAGTTTGTCATCTATGTGGATGCTGATGTCAACATGAACCATCCGCCTCAGAGATTCCAAAACCACAGTAGTGAGGAATTTCATCAGCTCCCACAGAACATTTGCAGTGCAGCAGAGCAATCAGGACACGGATATGGCTCTATCTTAACACCTGCCCAGGACTGACATGGAAGATATACACCTAGCTTTTCTGGGCCCAGTCTGCCTGCAGTTATATAGCTATAACTCCCTCTCCCTCCCATTTTAATCAAGGGGGATTACAGCCATGTAACTGAGGAGAAAATGGAATCCTGGCTCAGGGCCAGATCCTGCAAGTCCTCCTCACATCAGTAGTCCTCCTTTGGACAAGCAGTCACATTGATGTCACTGCGAAGTGACCCACTGACTTCAATACAATTACGTTCATGAGTGATGGTTTGCTGAGGCTTCAGTTCTTACTATTTACACTAGTGATATTTTAACCTTTGGGTTCACTCTGATATTAACTAGATCAGCCACAAAGTGGACCAGTGAAGGACCTGATCCTGCAAACCTTTATGCCTGTAACTTTACTCTTATGAGGAGGCCTATTGATTTCAGTAGAACTTCTTCCATGCCTGTGTCCAGGAACAAGCAAGTGCAATGTACTTGTCTGCACTGAATGCCAGGCAACTGGGAAATATTTGGTTCATGGCATAGGAGTTATCTGAAACTTCTTAATGGGAAGCAGAAAATGAGGTATCAGAATTCTCCCTTGAAACAGTGAAGAAGGGGAAAGAGGAGAAATTTACTTTCCAAGCAGTCATGAGTGGAAGGACAGGAACGAAGATAAAGAAAAAAGGAGCTAATGCATGGATAGCGTTTATAGTGTAGACATGCTCTATTTGAGCTTGATCCCATTAGTTGCTAAGGATATGTCTACACTATAAACTTATGTTTATAAACTATGTTTGGTCGATTTACAGCCCTCATAGTAATTACTCAGTGGGGAACGGAGGGCCTGGCGGGGCAGCCAGGCTCCTGGCGGGGAGATCTGTGCCTGGTATCTAGTCAGTTGCCCCATTCCTGCTGGGGAGGAGGGAGCTAAGAAGCCTGGTGCAGCTGCCCTATTCCTGGCAGGGAGTGGAGAGCCGGGGGGTAGGGTAGAGGGAAGGGCAGCCAGGCTTCTGGCGGGGAGCTCCGTGCCTGGAATCTGATCAGCTACTGTGCTCCCAACTGAGTTGCACGTGCATGTGCTCAGAACCTCATATGATCAGGTGTAGATAAATCTCTGTATTAAGCTATTTTGTATAACCCTATATTAAGCTATTTTCATACAACTTTGTTATCAGATCCCTATGTAAAAAAACATACAGAAAACTTTGTATTAAGCCTTGGTGTAATGTTATAGCCCCTAAGGATAGTATAGTTAAAGTGAAAGAAACATGTGCCTTTTTGCTAGAAGTAGAATAAGATCTCCCCGCCCCACTCCCTTAATCAATTGCCCTGTTGAATGAACGAGGTGTGAATGAGCAAGGTGTGGAAGGCAGCACTTCCAGACAGTTGCAAACTTGGAGAGGGGATGGAAGCCACACCCAAGGAAAATAAAACCTTTCAAGCAGGCTCGTTAAAGAGCAGACTTATTGATGGCCTTGGGGGTTAGAAGCAAGCATCTTCTTTTTGGAAACATCCTCTTTGCAGCATTGGGACAACACCCAGAACAAAGGACCAATGGACACAGACACAGATTTTGAATCTGGTACAGATTTGCATAAGAGGGAAGCTGCTGTAAAGGTGAGGTGTCTTGCAAAGGACCCTGGGTCCTGTCATGTCAACATGGGAGCATCGATCCAGATCGGCAGGAGCCCTGCTCCACCCCCTCCCCCATCTAACTCACTGCCAGTGCAGTTAGGGGGAGCAACTAATTGTTAACAACAACAAGACAAAGTGTGCTTGTGTGTGTGTGCATAAGTGTAATGTGTGTATTATATATCATATGCATATGATCAGGGCCGGCTCTAGACATTTCGCCGCCCCAAGCACGGCGGCACGGCGCGGGGGGCGCTCTGCCACTCGCCAGTCCCGGGGCTCCGGTGGACCTCCTACAGGTGTGCCTGCGGATGCTCCACCAGAGCCGCGGGACCAGCGGAGCCTCCGCAGGCACGCCTGCGGGAGATCCACCGAAGCTGCTTGCCACCCTCCCAGCAAACAGCAGAGTGCCCCCTGCGGCATGCTGCCCCAAGCACGTGCTTGGCGCCCTGGGGCCGGCCCTGCATATGATACGGTGTTAATTAATATATGTATTACTAATAAATGTGGCATTTTGCCTTATTCCCCCTGAAAAGATCCTGTGCAGTACTTTAAGTACAACACAGGCCCAAATGGATTTCTGATTTTCGTTTGCCAGGGAGAAGGTATCAGTGCGTGAAATCCTGGCCCTACTGAAGTCAGTGGGAGTTGTCCCAATCTTGCCCTTCCCCACTGCTTACTTCTCCATTTAGCTTTGGGTTATTTCCCCACTAGGCAAATGGCTAGTAGTGACTGAGCTCGCTATTCAGCTTGGACTCTTACAATCTTTTCAATACACACAAATGGTCACCCACCCAATGGAAACGACTATATATTAAAATGTTATGGGTCTGTCTGATACTTAGAACAGCATGGAATATGCCAGCTAAGCCCCCCTCAAGACATAGCAATGGGATGAGAAACTGAGCAAAGTTGCTCTGTTCTACTCAGATGTTGGAAAAGCTTTAAACATTAATTTTTTATGGTTGTGTTCCTCCATCAGCTCTTGCTGTTATTTTTCATGCAGTTTGTTTCTGTGTGACTGTCCTAATTCCTGAATGCTCTGGATTATTTATATGCTGCAAACTGAACTCTGCCCAGGAGTGCTCCAGTGTAGTTTGTGATGAAGACAGGTGAAGCACCAAGGGCCTGTACAGTTTACTTGATCAATTAAATAGCCATCCGGCAGGCTCACAGTTCATGCAGGCTCAAAATGACAAAGTTGTAGGCTGATAAGAAATCGGCATTCAGGGATCTCTTGTCTGAGGAATGTGTATATTAATACAGATCAGGCTGATTATTAGAAACTGGAGCTCTGCTGAGAGTAGCTCTGTCCAGGCATGTCTAGCAAACCTACAGAAAAGTTGTACATTCATTTGCTTGCACGTTTCCAGCATCAGGACTGCAGGATTGGGCCCTTCAGTAGAGTTACAGCAGTGATTAACTTGGTCTTTCATGTATAAATACAAAAGGGATTTTTCTGTTACAATTGCAAAAGGTAGTATAATGTAAATGTATTAAAACAAACAGAGTTTTTAAAAAATTCCAACCATATTTTGAGGGAACCTGGGTTAGTAATGGTGGTTTTAAAAAACCAAACCTCTCTGTCTTCCTTAAGACCATTCAGTCTCATTCTCTCTTTCTCTTGTTATCTTTCAGAGCATGCTCCTCGAACTATCATCTATCATGAAAAAATAATGCCAGTCTGGAGACGAGAAATAAACCATGGAATCGAGTACAAACCATTCCTCAGCAGGAAGAAAAAGAGCAGCCTCTCCGTTTATTCTGAAGCTAAAAAGCATGATGCAGTTCATGGAAGAAAGTCCTTGCTTAACACCCCGCCAAGTTTTATGTCAGCACACGTAGCAACATAGCTTGACTCCCATTATGGGCTGACAACCTGCTTCAAACCTCAAGATTTTGCTCACATATACCAAGCAGCAGCTGCTTCGTGTGTGAGGTTACTGCAGAAATAGCCTTGTGTCCTTGGAGAACATTTGGGAGGCACAACTTATTGTTTAGGCCTGTAGTGTTTATCTCTATAAGATGCAAGATCTATACTTTCAAAGGAGTGGTAAGACCTAAGACATTTGCAAGGAAGGGTTACTTAGAGATGAAGATTTTCTGAAGGATTCTTTTACAGCTCACTCCTTGGGGCCTACCAGCCAGCGAATAAAAGATGAAAGCAGCACACCAGGACTTTGTAGCACAGTCCTCCTGGTTTAACAAAGAGATCTGAATCCACGCTGCTGCTCAGCAACCTGGGCTGAAGTGAAGCACACCTTCTTTTAGGGATTAATTGCCACTCTGACATTGTCTCTCTCATTGCCAACATCCTCACTCCAAAAAAACAGTACACAAAATCATATTGGCTGATTGCTTTTTAATGTGCAGCTTATGCATTCTTCTTCAGTTTGCTAAATAAGAGATCCTTAAAACATCTGCCCGGGATCATAAAGATCTCATTCCTTTGTTCATTCCATCGGTTCTTATATGGGCTGTAAAAAAGAAAAAAACATGTCACAGAGTGGGTGAAGCCAGGGCCCTGCACCCCTCTTCCTACAATTCACTGTGACTCGCAGCCAGCCAGTAAAACAGAAGGTTTATTAGACGACAGGAATGCAGTCCCAAGCAGAGCTTGTAGGTGCAGCCTGGGCCCCTCAGTCAAGTCCTTCTGGGGGCGGGGGGGTTAGGGAGCGTAGACCCTAGCTTTAGGGTTCCCTGCGTTTTACCACCCAGCCCAAAACTGAAAGCAAAACACCCTCTAGCCGTCTCACTCCCCCTCCCCCTGACTTCTCCCCTCCCTCAGTCCAGTTTCTTGGGCAAAGGTGTCACCTGGCACCACCCCTGTCTTGGCTCAGGTTACAAGCACAGGTAACTCTCAAGGAAAATCATCCCCTGCTATCCCATCCCCAGTGGGGACAGTCTCAGTAAAACCAGACGACATTCTCAGGTCAATCCGCCCCATCTCTCCCCCCTTCCAGACTGAGCTGAGCGGGGTCACTCTGACCAGTGGCCTGGTGAAGTTCAGGGTCCCCTCTGGGATAACGCATCCGCTATCATGTTGGCACTTCCCTTCACATGGACCACATCCAAGTCATAATCTTGCAGGAGCAGGCTCCACCTCAGGAGCTTGGCACTGGCTCCTTTCATCTGGTGTAGCCAGGTCAGGGGAGAGTGGTTGGTATAAATGGTGAAGTGTCGCCCAAAGAGATATGGCTCTAGTTTCTTAAGGGCCCACACCATGGCCAGGCATTCCTTCTTGATGGCAGCATAGTTTTGCGCCCGGGGTATCGCGCTCAGATACACGATGGGGTATGTCTCTCCCTTTTCATCACCCTGCATTAACACTGCCCCCAGTCCCATGTCTGAGGCATCAGGGAACACCATAAAGGGCTTGTCAAAGTCTGGGTTTGCCAGAACTGGGTCACTGACCAGAGCGTTCTTCAGTGCACAGAGAGCCCCCTGGCATTCCTTGGTCCAGACCACCTTGTCTGGCTTCCCCTTCTTGCACAGCTCAGTGATGGGGGTGGCTATGGCACTAAAGTGGGGCACGAATCTTCGATAGTACCCCGCCATCCCAATAAAGTTTGGACCTGCTTTTTGGTTTGTGGAGTGGGTCAATCTCTGATCACCTCCATTTTGGCTGGTTCCAGCTTTAGGCAGCCGCTCCCCACCCGATGGCCCAGATACAGTACTTCAAGCCATCCCCACCTTGCACTTCTCAGCCTTTACGATCAGACCAGCCTCCTGGAGTCAGTCGAACACTTGTTTAACCTGGGACACGTGGTCCTCCCAGGTCTAGCTAAAGACACAGATGTCATCAATACATGCCATGGCAAAACTCTCCACCCCCCTCAGCAGCTGATCCACCAGGTGCTGGAAGGTGGCCGGTGCCCCTTTGAGGCCGAAAGGCAGGGTCAGGAACTCAGAGCCCCAGAGGGGTGATAAAGGCTGATTACAGCCTGGCATCTGCATCTAGCAGCACCTGCCAGTAGCCCTTCGTAAGATTCATAGTGGTAAGGTACCGAGTGCTTCCTAATTTGTCTAAGAGCTTGTCAGGCCTGCGCATGGCACAGGCATCAGAAACACTGATGGCATTAGGCTCCCAATATTCCACACAGAACCGGATCAACCCATCCTTTTTGGGAACCAGCACCACCGGCAAGGCCCAAGAGCTGGAAGACGGCTGGATTACCCCCAAAGCCAGCATGTCCCTGACCTCTCTTTTCAGGTCCTGGGCAGTTTTCCCCGTGACTTGGAAGGGGGAGCATTTTATAGGCAGATGCAATCCTGTCTGCACCTGGTGGACAGTCAGATTAGTGCGTCCAAGCTGGCTGGAAAACAGCTGTCAGTACAGATGCAACACCCCTCTGATCTCAGCTTGCTGGGCAGGGGTCAGCTAACCAGAGAGGGGAATTGCTTCCAGGGGGAAACCATCTCTTGTACCAGGGAATAGATCTACTAAAGGGTCGGCTCCCTGCTTCTCCCAGTATCCACACATGGCCAACACCACACTTCCTCTATCATAATATGGTTTCATCATATTCACATAGTACACCTGGTGGTGGTGTGCCCAGTTTTACAGCTCCACCACATAGTTTATCTCCTTTAATTTCTTGACAACCTTGAAGAGACCTTCCCAGGCAGCCTGTAGTTTGTTTTTTCGCAAGTGAATGAGAACCGTCACCTGACTGCCGGTGGTGAAGGCGTGGGCCCACGCCGTGCGGTCATACCAGACCTTCTGCTTCCTCTGGGCTCTGGCCAGATTCTCCCTGGCCAGGCCCACGAGCTCAGCAAGTCTTTCCCAGAAGGTCAGGACATACTCCACCACTGACTCTCCATCGGGAGTGGCCTTTCCCTCCCATTCGTCTCTCATCAGGTCTAGGGGCCCCCTTACCCTCCTGCCATATAACAGTTTGAAAGGTGAGAACCTGGTACACTCCTGGGGTACTTCCTTGTATGCGAACAGCAGGTGAGGTAAGTACTTGTCCCAGTCTCGCGGGTGCTGGTTCATAAATGTTTTTAGCATCATCTTTAGCATCCTGTTGAACTTCTCCACCAGCCTGTTGGATTGGGGGTGATATGCTGAGGCCCAGTTGTGCCGGACCCCACATTTCTCCCACAAGCACCGGAGTAGGGCCGACATGAAGTTGGACCCTTGGTCTGTTAAGACTTCCTTGGGGAACCCCACTCAGCTGAAAATGGTCAGCAGCGCATCTGCCACAGTGTCTGCTTCGATGCACGATAAGGGCACTGCCTTGTGGTAGCGGGTGGCGAAATCTACCACTACCAGAATGTATTTCTTCCCTGACTGGGTCGTCTTACTGAGAGGTCCCACTATGTCCACGGCCACCTTCTGGAAAGGCTCCTTTATGATGGGCAAAGTCTCAAAGCCACTTTCCCCTTGTCCAGGGCCCTCCCCACCCTCTAACCGGGTCACAGGATCGGCAGTACTGTCGGACATGGGTAAAGACCCCAGGCCAGTAAAAGTTCTGTAGCAGCCTCTGCCTAGTGCTCCAGATCTCTTGGTGCCCTGCAAGAGGGATGTCATGGGACAGGTACAATAGCTTGTGGCGATACTTCTGGGGTACCACCAGGTGCCTCCTGATCCCCCCATGACTCCGTATTCCCTGGGGGAGCCCATTCTCGGTACAGGAAAACCTTCTCCCACAGGAACCTCTCCTTACAACCTCTCCTCATGGTCTATATCACACTGAGGTCAACCAGGTCCCTTGGCTTCCACAAGGAGGGGTCTTTCTGCAACTTGTCCTGGAATTCAGTGGCTGGGGAAGGGATGGGAACCTGCTCTCTTTCGTTGGCTGGGTTGGAAGCCGCAGCCCCCCTGAGCCTTGTCCTTGGGTGCTCCCTCCTCACTAGGGTAGGGTTCTGTGCCTCCAGTGTGATATCCTTCCTGAGGTCAGGGCGTAGTCCCCTCACCGGCTCTGGCTATGGGTCACGACTAAGGTGTTTTGGGGGTTGCCTGGCCAGTCCTCCAGGTCCCCCCCCAGTCAACACCTCAGTGGGCAAATGGTGGTACATTCTCACATCCTTGGGGCCCTCCTTGGCCCCCCATTTCAGTTGTACCCTCACCGCCATTGGGTCAGGAAGGTGTTAGGCATCACCTGATGTGAAGCTACCACCGTGGGCTGGGCCAGTGTCACCTCAGCACCTGTGTCCCAGTATCCATAGACTTACCTCCCATCCACCTCCAGGGGAATAAGGCATTCACTCCGCAGAGACAGCCCCATGACCACCCTGTAAAAGGAGAATCTGGTGTCCGGAGCATCCAGCCCCCCAGAGAAGCTGGCCTGGGGCCCTCCTCTCTCCTGAGCAGTTGATAAGCTGTCAGCCCCCCTTGCCTGGGAAGCGTGCCCCTCATTCGGCTGGGTCTTTACCCAGTTAACCCAGTGTGGGTTCGGTCTGCTCAGTCTGTCCTTGAGCTTGGGGCACTGGGTCCGAATGTGGCCTCTTTGGCCACAGTAATCTCAGCTCTTGTCCTTTTGGTCCCCTTGAGCTGGTTGGTTGGTCCTGACGCCAAATGTTCCCCTTAGGAGGGGGTTCTCCACGTTTCCCCTTTGGGAGGTCCCAGAGTGACTCACTCTCTGCATCATGGCAGACCTATTCTTTTGGGACTCCTCCCTGTCACCCCCTGACCGGCTCTTCACAAACTCATCGGCCAGCCGCCCTGTGTGTCGCGGGTTCTCTGGCTTTTTGTTCACCATCCACAGCCTCAGGTTGGATGGGCACTGCTCATATAGTTGCTCTAGTAAGATCAGTTTAACCAGGTCTGCCTTCGTCTGGGCCCCATCCGCCCACTTGTTGGCATATCCCTCCATGTGGATGGCTAGTTGCAGACCTCAGGGGTTTTATGCTTTTCAAATATATCTCAGGAGTCAGCCCAAACTCGCGTAGCAGGGCCTTTTTGAATAGTTCATATCCCCTTTCTTCGCCCCGTACAATGCCACGACTTTAGGGTCCAGCAAGGGGGTGAGAACCCGGAGTCTGTCCGCAGAATTAACCTGGTGCAGCTCACAGGCCATCTCAAAGGCAACCAGGAAGTCATCCATGTCCTCCCCCTCATGCTGGGCCAGGATGCACTTATCAAAGCTCCGTGCAGTCCTGGGTCCCCCCTCACTCACTGCAGCCAGGGGCTCACTGCTCCTCAGCTTGGTCAACACAAGCTCATGCTGCCTCTGTCTCTCTTCATGCTGTCTTTTTTTCCCATTCTGCTTGCTCCTCCATCAGTTCTTGCTGCCTCAACTCCAGCTCTTTCAGCCTTAATTCCTTCTCCAATTGCAGCCGCCTCAACTCCAGCAATGGGGAGCTCTGCTGGGACGATCCCCTGCTGGCCAGGGGAGAGCTCTACTGGGATGATCCACTGCTGGCCGGGGGTGTCACGGTGCCCTCGGTATTTCCTAGGCTCCTCCCACCCCTTCCCCAAGGCATAGGAAGAAGGGGTCTTGAGAAGCCCTCAGCAGCCAGCTGATCACTCCCAGCTGGGACAGACACTGGTGCCTGCGCTGCATCTGCCAGGCTGCTGCCCTCATGAGGCAGGGATCAGTTCATTTGAGCCATCTCCCTCCTCCAGCTGGGCAATCAGCTGTTCTTTGGTGAGCCTCCCACTGTGCAGCCCCCTCTGCTTGCACAGCTGGACCAGGTCACTCTTAAGGTGCTTAGCATACATCTTCCTACTGGTCACTCACAGGCCTGTGTGCTCGCCGCCCCCCACAGTTTCCAGGGAGCATCTCTAGTGTGCCAACCCTTCTTGAGGTCACCGCCTCTTTGGCAGGGTCGAGCTGCAGACTCCCCTGCCCCCGGGACCACTTGCTGCAATCCCCAGGGGGACCCTGTAACTGCAAAAGTCCTTCTCACTGGTCACACATTCCCAAAGGTTAATCACCCCCTGAAACTGTCCCTCGTTGACTCTTTAGCATGCCTGGTCCCTGTCAATCCCCCTGTTTTATTGCTCCCCAGTCACTTACTGCAGGAAGCACCATCCATGGGGTGCAGTAGATCCCACCTTTGCCACCAGTTGTGACAGAGTGGGGGAAGTCAGGGCCCTGCACCCCTCTTCCTGCAATTCACTGTAATTCTCAGCCAGACAGTAAAACAGGTTTATTAGATGACAGGAATGCAGTCCCAAGCAGAGCTTGTAGGTACAATCTGGACCCCTCAGTCAAGTCCTTCTGGAGTGGGGGGTTTAGGGAGCTTAGACCCCAGCTTTGGGGTTTCCTGCATTTCACCACCCAGACCAAAACTGAAAGCAACCCCCCCGCCCTAGCCATCTCTCTCCCCCTTCCCCCAGCTCCTCTTCTCCCTTAGTTCAGTTTCCCGGGGCAAAAGTGTCACCTGGCACCAACCCCTTTCTGGCTCAGGTTACAAACTCAGGTAACTCTCAAGTAAAATCATCCCCTGCTATCCCATCCCCAGTGGGGACAGTCCCAGTAAAACCAGACGACATTCCCAGGTCAATCTGCCCCACTCCCTACTGCGTCGCACATGGTCTCACTATTTGATAGGAAATAGCTGCTTTGGATGATTAGATTTCTAATATGTGCACAACCCAGGACAATCACACTTCCAACCCATATATCTTAAAAATAGGCACCCTCTCCCAGACTATCCATATCACTGTCCCCGGTCACGTGCTCATCAACTCCTCCTATTCATTATTCAACGACCACTCTCTCATCTCTTGTCTTTATCATCAATGCTCCATTTGTTCCAGTGGAGAATCACATTTTTAAGCAAGCTAGTTGGTTGATATGTCAGTCTCCCCTAATCATGCAAAACCTTTATGGTTCTGACAGCTGCACCGAAATAGTAGCAAAAAACACCCGCTCCCCCAAAAAGGTGCCAAGTGTAAAAAGCTATTAGGTTGCTCACTGAGCTTGCATAGTGCTTTTATCCTAGTTTTAATGGACTTCCATCCACACTCCTCAAGGATGGATCATTGCCTCAGTTACACACTGTTTGGTTAAGCTATTGCTTGGTTTTGTTTTGTTTTTTTAAGTGAAAAATGAAACCGAAAACTCCAGCCATTAAAGAAGCAGCCGTGACTTCTTACAGATGGATAAACAAAGCTTGACTACAGACTGGGAGTAGAGTATGTGCTGCATGGAGATATAAATGATGAAGTATCTTCTGACAAACGAGAGAAAAGAGGCCTTTGCTGATGTCTGTTCCAGCTTTTCCAGCAAGACTCTGGAGTGTAGTATCACCGTTCTTTTTTCCTGAAGGGGAGGGGGTTTTTTGGTCCCCTCAAAGATTGAACTCACAGCCTTGGGTTTAGCAGGCCAATGTTCTTGTTCGCTCTGGGGCCAGGTCTACACTGCGACTTTAAATCGGTTTAATGGCCGATATACCGATTTAACGCTGTACCCGTTCACACGACGTCGTCATTAATATCGAGTTAAACGGCTCCTTAAATCGATTTTGGAACTCCTCCCAGACGAGAGGAGTAG
>NC_133771.1:72308265-72327600 GCF_003597395.2 Chelonoidis abingdonii
GAACTATAGGATAGCTGAGGAACAGCTACCCACAGTGCACCGCTCCTGAAATCGATGGTAGCTTTGGACCATGGACGCAAACAATCGATTTCGTGATCCCACTGTGGATACGCTAAACCGATTTTATTAGATCTGTTTTGTAATATCGGTTTAAGCTAATTCGAAATAATCGTGCCGTGTAGACGTACCCTGGGTTGGAATGTTTGCTCTGTTTTGTATTTCCATAGAAACAATTCTATTTTCTCTTAGGTTTTGTTAAAAAATACAGTGGTTACTTACGTGATGTTGAGAATGCAGGATGAGCAGAACTAGTCTGAATCAGTATTATGGGGACATAGTTATGAGAGTTACTCTGTACATTAAGTCCTACATCAATATACTTCTGGTAGTCCTGCAATGGACAGATAACCAGTCGTGCTGGACTCAGCCTAAATAGGTGGAAGTTTTGTCATGTGGTCAAAGATTAACTACATTTCACATATCCTCCAGAAATTAACCATTACTCTGGCATTAATAAATAGGACATTAATTTCAGAGACAAGAAAAGTTGATATACAATACATAATGATATGTCTTTATTTCATCAACAGAAATGGTGTCTAGACAAAATTCAGTTAACACTAGCAATTCAAATGAATGGAAAGGTTTTTTTTTTTTGCACAATACTGTATTTACAATGAGTAAATGAAGTTTTAAATTCATTAGTTCGTAACAATGCTTTTTTTTCCAAAAAGGTAAAAATTCTTAGTAACAGAGAATAAGCATCAACAGCCATCTCGTTTATACAATAAAAATCACAAGAAACCACAGTCACCTAGAAAAAAATAATAAAGACAAGCTTAAGAACTAGTACAATAAAATGATGCATTGAATTAAGTTACATTAATCGCATAGAATCTGTGTAAAAAGTATGTAGAAAAACACCTGATGTAACCTGTTACAGTCATTGACCAGTTATGAGAGGTACAGAGGATTATACAGGTAGATGTGTGTGAAAACTGTCCATATACTGTTTGACCTGTGGAGGAAGAGAAGAGGGGTTGCACCCCCTTGCATACACGGATAAAACCCTGTTTTGAATATGGCCTCTGAAATCTGTAAGGCATATATTAGAGGTGCACTTGTATCCAACTGGTTCTGGAACAAACTTTTAGGGCAATTCCGCTCTTGAAATCAAAAAGTGATGCTTGAAATTAATAGCAAATAACAAGCATCAAAGATCACCAAAGTGTTTAATATAATTTCTGCTAGTCTGAAGGATCCAAATACTTTCAGTTAGAGCATGAGTAGCGAGTACAGTATCTACACACGTACAATTCTCTCAGTTATAGTACAAATTCAGGGTAACATTGTCTCAGGAAAATGCAGTGTTCTAAGTATGATGGGTCCAAGAGAGAACAACAATCCAGATAATGAAATCACTCCCCCATCATACCATAAACTTTAGGGTTGTTGGCCCGGCCCTGTTATAGAGATGGGTCCAGCTGTGAAACCCAGAGTTCAGATTCTGGACTCTCCCAAAAGTCTGTGGATCCAAGCATCTCCGTTTGGTTTTGGAGCCATCTCCATTTCTGAGAAGCGGACAAAATCAAATACTGACAATTCGGTCTTATCCACTTTTTCAGAGTCAGTTATTTTCTGTATGCCCTTAATCAGCCCAAAGTGACAATTTCTGCATTGCATGTGTGTGTGTGTTTTAATCATGTGAATGAACAACACCTACATAAATGGCTATTTCATATAAAGTTAACAAAACTGGAATAAGAATGGGATTTACCCAACTGTTATTTTTCCTATTGTTTGATTTGGCTAATTATTATGTCACAGTCTTAAAAAAACATTTTAAGGATTCCTCACTGCCAAAAAAGAGGATTTTATTTGCCCAATGGCAGCATTATATGTGTATTACAGTAAAAAAATTTATATAAATACTACCTATCTTGGTGGAGTGTAGGAAAATACTGTACACTTTGTCATTGCAAGTAATGCCATTATATCTTTCACACTAAAGAGAATAATTTATTATTCTACAATCCACCAACAATAGATTTTTTTATATATAGAGACACTTTTTGAATGCACATGTATATACACACATATTGTATTCTGCAGCATCAAGTCTGATGCCTGAGTCATGAAATATTCCAAACAGTATTATAAATCTACATAAATGCATTATAAACAGGTGAACACACACACTCTAACATATATAACTAAATTTTGGATTGCCTTGGCAGAGCCAAACTACAATACAACCTTGATGTGTAGAGAAAATACACATTATATGTTGTAGGAGGCAACAGAATATAAATTCTTTGTGTTATTTTTATCTAAAGTAAGGTGTAACTAGAAACATTAAGACATGCCATACTCAGCAGATCCTCTTGGCTACATCATCAACTCCATTGCTCTTACTGAAGCTAAACCTTTTCTAGACAGAACCTAAAAGATGTACATTTAAAATGATGCAAATGTAGACTATGGGACCTGCTAACAAATCATCACAAAACATATTTCAAACTGGAAGGAGATGAAAAGATTGCTCCTCATTTAAATCAAGGTAATCAGCTTTACTGTGGAGGACTTGAAGTAGATTAGAATGCAAGCTTGTGTAGGCTTGATTAATATTCCCTATGTTTTATGTTAAAATACACTACAGTTCTGTTCTCTAATCCCAGATTTATTTCTATTTTAACATAAACAGCAATGGAATATATGACACCAGTGAGGATGTGATTTAACTTCTGGAATTACAGTGTTTCATCATGTTTTCCTTAAAAGGTCAAATTTTCTCTTATAGGATTATGCCAACTCCAGCATACAGGTTTGTTTTCTTTAATTGGCAATCATAAGGTTAAATATTAAAAATCTAACTATACAAATACACATTTCTATTTAAGTTTTTTAAAATAAAGACTTGACAAAGTGTTGAAGTTAGGATTAACAACCATACTATCAGGATTAATCATTTCTCTGGCAGCCAGTTATTCTTTATTAACAAGTTACTTTTATCTAGTTCCCACTCTCCCTTTTAAAGAGAGGTAGCAGTTGGCGTACTAATCTTTGTGGTTTGCCTTTGCAACACATTTTTTACTTCCTTGGGGGGTGGGGGGGGAATACAAGGATTAGATCCAAAAATATAGTGCATCTTAAAAGCAGCATATATCCTTAGAAAGACATGTAATAAATTACGCATACAATATATAAAATAATAGTTTTATACTGCAGCATCAAATTCTGACGCCTGAGTCATCATATGTTAGGAAGTTGGTGATATAAATACTGAGATGTCCTGATAACATGGCTGATTTTTTCCCCCCGCTACCTCTTTGTTCCAGAATCAGCTTTTAATGAACTTTAATTACTTCCAAGGCACCTCCAGATAACGCAGAGAAACAAATACATTATATAGTGTACTCATTTGACACAAGTATAATAAGCCTAAATGAAATGAGGTTTTCTGGCAATACAAGTATAGCAAAGGTAAATAAAAAGGAGAACTAGATGAAGACTGGACAAAGCTAGATGCTCAAGAATTCACACTCATGCTATATTGGTGCAGCATTCAATATGATAACCCGGCCCTATCTAACACAACATTCCAAAGGAATACATTAGAGACCAGAAACTGTAGCTTTCTTCATGAATAACTGCATGATCCTTATTTAAAAAGATACATTTTCGTTGGCCAATTGTTTTGGTTGGCCAACCCTTTTAATTTGCTAAATACTATAGTTAACTTTTTTTTAAAATTGGATTTTTGGTCAACTGTTTTAATATCTCACTTCAGATGGTTTATTTCAACTTGTGTCCAGTTCTGGAGCTAATTCTCCTAGTTGTTTCCTTTTAAAGTTAACCCAATAACAGTTTTGAGAGCCACATGGTTCAGAAGAGCAAAAACATATACGTGTAAATATAGGTCAAGGAAGCAATGACACTTCTAATGGCGAAGAATGAAATCAAACATCATGAAAAGTGAGAGAGAGAGAGAGAGACTTATTTGAGCAGTGGTTTTAAATATCAGTTCCCATGAAAAAGAAAATTAGGAGGCCCAGCACCAGAGTGAGCCGGGTCAATCCCACGAGCTGCAGCACATGTTCTGTGGGTGGCTTTTTTGTTTGTTTTTAACCGTTGGAATGAGGTCAAGAGTACCAGTTGCACATGAGTCGTTAGCAGGGTAAATCTTCATGTCAGAAAGCTAGTTCAAACGTTGTTTTATACTCATAAAACATTGTATCTATTCATAGAGGTGGTCACTTAAAAATAAAAAAAAAGGCAACAGTCTTTAAAATACTGTCAGTTGACAAAAAATGGCTATGATGCTATAACATGATTCACATTTAAACTCTAGTTTTCACTACAGTCTCACAGAAACAAGACATCTCTGCAAAACAGAGTTCTTCTGCAGTGTCAATGAATTCAAAGGAAAATCAAATTCCCCAGAAAGAGCTTCTAGCTCAGTTTCCTGCACAAAATGGCTGGGAGTGGGAAGTGTTCCAATATATTTAGATCTCTATCTTTTAAAAGAAAGGATGACTCCCCCCCTCCTTCTTCAACTGTGTGAATTAGGAATTTGTGGCATTTGGATATCTCTGAACATTTAAAGATAAGGAATTTGCACAGAAACAATTAATACTTAAACATGAATTATGATTTTTTTTAAAAAAATCACATATCCTACATTATATACTAATTTCTTTGTACATGCAGAAAAAACATTTTTCAACAAACATGGCACATGCTATATGCATTTCCTTCTCCGTAGCTAGGCTACCGTCGTTTGGGAGAAGAGAGCAGAAGCAAGACTGGCAAGTCCGTGATGGCCCATGAGCACAATCTCAAAACACAAAAATAGAGGAGAGAGGGAGCTGATTCCTCCTCCAGGAAAAGATGCTGATTTACTGAGTGCCTCAAAAGAGCACCAGGACACACCCATAGTGTAAACATTAGCACAACACAACCTATTGTCACTTAGTGCTTGTGAAAAGCTGCTTTTTCAAACAGGTGTGCCCAGCTGGTCAATTTTGCAGCAAGAGTGAACAATGTCAATCTGTGTAGAGCATGGGTGGTGTTGTCCAGGATAAAGCCTCAGTACTAGCCACACACCCTGGCACAGATAGAGCAAAGAATCACAAAATAAAATTCAATACACTTATAATACTACTACTAATTCATAATAAAAATGTTAGGAGGACATTTTTCTGTCTATGCTTTACATAGATGTTATGCTTGGAAAGCTGCTGTCTCACGCTATCCTAACACAATTCACTGATTACTTGTTTCACCGGATCACTTAAGATCAAGTCAATACAGTTACAACTAAGCCAATTCTTTAAGCAGTCCCCTGTGAGATAGCACGCTTTTAGAAGTTGACTTGTGCTGATGGCAATGCTGTCGAATAAGAGGATTCTATAACACAACACTTCAAAGGGTAAGCAACCAAATTAGGTAATGTTTTGCTCCTTAGGGGATACAGCATTCACTTGACTTCTGTAAGCAAACATCTGCAAGTCTCAGTTATGGGCCTGATCTTGCAATTCTTTCCTATATGACTAGTCAGATTTCAATAGGCCTGATTCTGATTTCACACCAGTGAGAATCAAGAATAAGCCCACTTAAGTAAATGGAGTAACACTCAGGTAAAACTGGTGGGAGATCAAAATCAGGACCAATAGGACTATACCAGTGGTTCTCAACCAGCGGCCTGCTTGTGGCCCAATCAGCATACAGCTGAGGCCCATGTGACATCCTCAGGGCCACACAGGTAGTATATATATTGTGTGGATGTGCCTCACATAACACAGAGAGCTGCATATGTGACCCACAATGGTAAGTAGGTTGAGAATCACTGGACCATGCGTCTGAGTAGCAACTACTTGCCTGGGAAAGGGTGCAGATTCAGGGTCTGATCCAAAACCCACTGAAGTTGATGGGTGTGTTTCCATTTACTTCAATGGGCTTTGAGGACCTTGGACCCCAATTTAGGAACATATGCTAGACTGATCCACTTTTTATATTTTATTAAAGAGCAAAATACATCTTACCATACAGTCCAAAAGCATAATTAACAACATTTAAACTTTGTTTTGGAAAGAAAAGACTATAAAAATATTCAAGCAGATTTTCTTTTACACATTATATGGTGAATTCAGTATTTGGCAAGATTGTTCTTCCTACATAATCATCTCCTGAGTGTTTTTTCTATTAGCTAAAGCTTTATAATTTTCTTTCAACTATAAAGCAAAGAATACAGTATACTCAAGTTATACTGAAGTCACAACTTCATTATGAAAAGAGGTTTTACCAGAAACTCAGTGCAAGTGGCAAAGTTGACCATTACTGTACAGTATCTGCAAGAAAATAAAATAAATCCACATTGCTCAAATGGCACAAAATGGCTGTGCCAAAAAACAAAAACCTGGCTATAATAAAAATCTCAGATAAGCTTCCAACATTAAAATTTTATAAATAAGTACAAACTGAATGATACTGCTGAACTGTGAACCAAGAAAAAAAAATCATGTAACAAGTTACCAAACTAGTTCTAGCATTAAAGACAAAAAAGGAATGTTGGAACTTGTTTATACAATATAAATGAAAGTTTCCAGTTGTAGGATGAGAAAAATTGAGGCATGCAGGGACTTTTGCATATCGAGATATATATTTTATATATATTATATATAATATGTACAGTTTAGCTATAAAACTTTGATGTGTAAAGAAGCTGTCTTCAATGAAAAATTGAACATTCAGAGGAAATTCCTGAGTTAGGGTTTTGTGACATGGGTCACTGAGAAAAAAGCTGCAGTTGGGTCCTCAGAGGTGTTATGTCCATCCCTGTTAACATTGAAATTAACATACAAAAACAGACAGTGTTGCCACTGTTTAATTCCCTGCCTGAGCAAGGGATAGCACCATTGTGAAGGTAACTCCTGCTTGTAGAGAGGAGGGAATACTTAAAAACAGTATTGCTGCTAAGACCACTGTAGTGTGCACCAAATACGTTCTAGACAACAAATGAATACTGCCACTGGCTGACTGAAGAACACCTGACCAGGTGTAATGTAAGGTTACAAGTCACTAGGTGTAATCTTTCCTAGGCTGCTCATCTGTTGTACATTTATCAGTCATTTCCTGACAGAAGTCTACTGTCACTGTTTGGCTACTCTGTTCTAGAGGGAGCTCTCTTTCTGAGTAAGTACCTTGGGCAGCTCCATCAAGCCCTCTTCCGTCTGTACAATTTTCTGAGACGTTGTTAGGTAGCCAGTGAGCTCCTAGTTGCACAGAGTCTTGCTCTGAGCAGCACTGCATGCCTTCTCCAACACACTGGGATGTCACTAGGTTTTGCTCTACTCCAGCTGGTGAAGGGTTGATATTGGTGGGTGTTGGTAGATCCATAGGCCTGAGAACAGGGCAATATCGGTGCAGGGCTTGGATCTGTTCAGGGGTCTGTATATCCCTACACACTTCTTGGGAAAGACATGAGAAGTTATCTAACAATTCTCCCATGCATGCTTTCAGCTGGTTCCTTTCAGACAGTAACTTCTCTTTCTCACACACCTGAAAAAGAAAGAAGGCATCTTTAGCTTCATAAAAGGCCACTTACTGCAGTTAAGCCTCTATTCCAGTATTATATGTTGCTTTATCCACTCGGTAAAATTACAGACAACATTCTGATTTTGTATGGCATAGGATAAGTCACAGACACATGCAATACTTCGTCTTCCACCTGCTCTGCATGGACTTGTTGCTTGCATGCTACTATGTGCAAGATGTTTGGTTTGAAAAGAATAAAACAGCTAATTCTTGGAAGGTCATTGTTTTCCTCAATCAGACTATGGTCATGTGACACATACTTTTGGAACAGAACTATTTTCTTTGAGAGAAATCCATTATCTGCATAAAGTCAGAGAAATTGGGTTCTAAGCAGATAGAGTGAGGAAGGGGTTGGGGAAGTAAAATTCACCCTAAAACCCAAGATCAGTCCATGGGACAACTCTGCATTCCCTCTGTGGTTTACAGTCCAGCCTACAAATAACTACAGTCCTTCTTCATGAGTTGGATGGGTTGTTGGGACCACAGGCTCGAATGTAAAAGTGATCCCGTGATCCCTGCCAGAGCCTGCTCCTTTTGTGGCCTTCCGTTCCCGCCTGTGTGCAGCTGGCACGTGTGACTCCCATGGAAATTGTAGCAAACGGGGTACCCTGTGGTCTCTCAGGCAAATCTTTTAAGTGAGCCTCGTGATGCAGAAGGTCTCACGCTGCCCTCATGCACCACAAGTGAATTTCATTATGTGTGAATTTGATTAGCAATTCTTCAACATTAGCCACTAGGAACTAGTGGACTGTGATCACACTTGACCTCTGCATTATTTACCTAAGATCCCTCCATTTAGGATCTTATATTGGCACCCATCACTATCATACTAGAATGTATCCCACAAGTAAACATACCAGTGAGCTCTCTCTCCTTTCCCTGCTGGCAAGGACAGGCTTACAGGTTTGTTTTGTTTTTTAATTAACAGAGAAAAATATTGAGGTGTAAGCAAGAATAAGGATAGCCGGGTTTAAGGTGACCAGAGAGAAAGTATGAAAAATCGGGACAGGGATGGGGGGTAATAGGCACCTACATGAGAAAAACCCCAAATATTGGGACTGTCTCTATAAATTCGGGACATCTGGTCACCCTGGTTGGGTTTCATAATTTGCTCTGAGTACAGCAAAGTTAATGGTCATTGTTCTTTTGTTTGGAAGCGAGTTCTAGAGGCTTGTCTCCTGTCTTCACAAGTCTCTTCTCATTATACAACAGTTTCATTATTCCAGTGGAACAAAGCTCTTCTGGGTGGCTGTAGCTAGGACTAGAGAGACAGTCTCAAGTAGCCAGGACCAGTTTCATGCAGAGCTATGAAAATCAGGACAAAGGCTTGGGACTGAACTCTGTGTTCAGTGGAGAGAGTGGTGAATCGGGGTGATACATTTTTGACAATTGGTAAGGCTGAGTAGATAGATTGAGTGTGCATGCACATAGATGTGCACACACACGCTCTAAAGGAGACCAGAGGATTTAGCTAATGAAAAATGCTGACAAAAATGCAAAAAGCTGAGAAAATGTAAAGAAAAGGCCTGAAATTACACAAATAAAAAAAAGCAGATTTTTCAGGCCAGAAGGGACCATTATGATCATCTGACTGCCTCCATTAAACAGAGCATTGAATTTCACCCAGTAATTCATGCTATATATTGAAGATGCTCTCGATTGTTTAAAAAAGTGCATGTGTGAAAGTTAGCTGCAAGACGACAATGGGCATCAATTTGTTATGTCAGCTTCAGACCCATCATCGGAATCATATCGTTTCCATGCAGCCATGAGAATGAGAAAGAGACAAAGAACAGTTTACATGAAAAAACACCACCTGCCAAAATATTGATAAATCCAGCAAGAAAACATAAAAACAAACAGATGCCCAAGTGCATCTTGAGATGAATAAATTATGTAAGAAAATGTATATTATATGTGTGCAGACAAGGGAGAATGCAAGTGGGTGGACGGATGGGTCTGTGAGAGAAGCATGCAATGTCACGAGCAGGGAATAGCATTTCACACATTGCCCATCCTTGCCGAGATCTGGGAAATAAGGAAAATGACAAAAATTCCATCCTTAATAAAAAATAAAGCAATACATGAAGAAATGGGGACTTACTGATCACCTGAGGGCACATAGTGTGACAAATTAATTTCAGATAAAGGCCTTAAGCCTTTAAGTCAATGAGAGTTTTGCTATTGATTTTCTTATGCAAAAATTAGTATGTGATCCTGAAATTGAACGCTGTCTTACAATGTGTATATGCAAAAGGGCAGAGTTAAGGTTCCATGAGCTACCTTAATTTTGGCATTTCCTAACTTTTGTGCTTCATTTAATTCTTTTAATATATTCTGTATTGCAAAAAATGTCATGGAATCTATTATGGAAAAAGGTAGCAATGTTAGAACAGAGGATGCTTTTTAAAGTCATCTTTCAGACCAGTGCTATTGTGATCAAAAGATGAGGTTTTCTGCTCAAGTCATAGCCATGAAATGGAACTCTGGAAGTGAGTTTGGGACTATATTACTTTGATTTCAGAGATTTTCTAAGGTTATTGCTGGCTAGCTTTCATTTCTTTGGATATTTAGATTCCTTGTCTCAAGGCTCTTTCAGTTTCTTTGCTATATTTTCAAGCGACTTGCTAAGTTAAGAAGTTGAAAATAACTTGTGGTGAGCTGAAATATTCAGGAAAAAAATAAGAACAACCTTGCACTAAATGCAAGAAAATAATTTCACCATGGAGATTATTCCATACACTTGAGTGCTCCACTCCATCATAGTAATAATAATCATGGCCTACAAACACTGCATGTTCCATAGAATATCAGGGTTGGAAGGGACCTCAGGAGGTCATCTAGTCTAACCCCCTACCTCAAAGCAGGACCAATCCCCAGACAGATGTTTGCCCCCCTGATCCCAAATGGCTCCCTTGAGAACTGAACTCACAGCCCTCTATTCAGCAGGCCAATGTGCAAACCACTGAGCTATCCCTCCCCCCTTGTGTTGTTATGCTCCACAGCACTTGTGTGAGGATGTTAAAATTATAATTTCACAAATAGGAAAACTGAGGCAGAAAAATTAAGTGACTTGTACAAGGCCATACAGAGGGTTGGCTTGAGGCAGTGAGACTCTGGTATTTCAGATTTCCAGTCCAGTGCTTGACACTCCAAATCAAGTACCACTGAAAAATTAACTTGTGTACTGAAATTAAATAAAATTAAGAACATACTCCCTCCCATTATGCACTGCATTCCCTTGAGATTATCATAAGGTATTTTTTGATTGACATAACTACTGACATACACATGAAAGCATAAATCTGGGTGAAGTGTAACTGCTTTGATTCAAAACCAAAACAACAACAACAAAAAACCCCACTCAGCTATGAAATAAAAGTAAACTGGTTATTGAGATTTACCTCATTGAACTTAAATTAACTAAAAACTGCACTGGGATTGTTTTGAATACTTGTCCATCATTTAACTGATAGCCCCATTATCATATTTAATTGAGGCTACAACAAATAACTCACCAATTTGCGGATTTCACATTCTAAGTTCTGAATACAGTCCAGTTTTCTTTTGCGGCAGCGCTGAGCTGCAATCCGGTTCTTACTGCGCCGGCGAACATCATGGATGAACTCTAACTGTTCTGAGGTTAACTTGTGCATCTTTATCATCATCTGGAAATCATTCCGTGGAAGATCTGTGATTTGATCTACAGGAAAAGGAAGCTTCACCTAAAACAAAAAGAACAAACAACCACCAATAAAGTTACAAGATGCTTGGTTAATGGAGTAAGAACAATGGTGTAAAAGTTACTTAATTGTTTTTCCCCAAACAAATAGAGCAGCAAAAGTTTCATAATCTCTTTGGTAACAAACACCACCCCCATCAAAGCCAACAAACCAGCCAACCAACCCACCCACCCACCCACCCACCAAAACTTACTGCTGCCATGTGATTGATTTTATGGGGGAAATAAATTCTTTGGGCCAGATTCTCAACTGTTGTAAACCATGTAGTTCTACTGAAATCAACAATGCTTTTCTGTTTATACCTGCCAAAAATCTGGCCCTATGAAACTAGTACTTCAAAGGAATTCTCATAGAATCTCTTACACAAACATGGAGCCTAATCCTCTCAAGTGGCAAATGTGTTATGGGAGCAGTTAATTGCTACTGATTTCAATGGGGGTAGAGGATGCCAAACTCCTCACAGGATTAGGTCCAATTTTGCAGTGGGAGTTTTATCTGCAAATGAACAGTGGGACTAAATCCCAGATTAGCTGTCATGTTAAAAATGCAATCTGAAAACATCAATGTGATTACCAGTTATATATAACAAAAGTTAGGATTGGTTTTACAAGCAGTCCAAATTAACAGTGCACCATGTCACTTGGAAGGGTCAGAGAAACTGAAAACAACAATCCTTATTCTTTCTTTACTAAAATATGTAAAAAAACCAAACATTTACTAAAATTACATTTTAAAAAATTTATAAAACAAAGTCACCTTTACTAGAAAAAATCTAAAATCTCAGTTACTGAAATCAAAACATTTGTTCTAAGTTCTTGTACTCCTGCTCTGATGCCATAGCTGAATGCAAACACATCAGTTATTTCTTTTGATTTTGGAAATTATAACCCTTTCCCCCACAGTTCTCGCTGAATATGCATTTAGAAAACAAAACAAAATAGGACAGAGGATGGATCACTTGATGATTACCTGTTCTGTTCATTCCCTCTGGGGCATCTGGCATTGGCCACTGTCGGAAGACAGGATACTGGGCTAGATGGACTTTGGTCTGACCCAGTAAGGCCATTCTTATGTTCTAATGGAAGTTAAAGCTGTAAACACAGTCTTTGAGACAGACAATGTCTGTGCAAATGGAAACATTGCTGGATGGATTGAAACAAAAGCAATTTCTGGCATAAAAACTGTGTTTCATGTATTTTGTGAGCAAATGAGAGTTGTGTGCATAAAGGCCAAATTACTGTAAATTGGAGCCTTACTTTCCTTTGAGTGAGACAAGGTGAGTGAGGTAATATCTTTTACTGGACCAACTTCTGTTGGTGAGAAAGACAAGCTTTCAAGCTACACATGTCAGGACCTGAAGAAGAGCTCTGTGTTAGCTCAAAAGCTTCTCTCTCTCACCAACAGAAGTTGGTCCAGTCCAAGATATTACCTCACCCACCTTCTCTCTCTAATATCCTGGGACCTACATGGCTATGCTGTCCTTTTAGTGTCATATCTACATTGACCAAAAGATGGCAGTAAACATTTAAGTTTTACTGTGATTATGCAGTTCAACTCCTATTTAAAGTAGACTATACAGTACTTAATAATTGGCTACCAGAGAACATACATTTAGTTTCTCTAGCCAACCAAAAGATTCTGATGAAAAGGCTCCTCTGATATTCAAACACGCAATTACTACCGTCAATCAGTGGCCTTCAAGTATGTGGCGAAAAAGCGATTAAGTGCACAGATAACTCTAAAATGAAAACACCTTTTCTCAGTTTGTTTACATCCAATAGTTTGCTAAGGACACACACACAACAAAACACATTGACATTCATGATAATTTAATCTCTTCAGATTGGCAAACATGCCAGCTATTTCCTCACTTCTTTATTGTTGCCTTGCATTTCCATGCCCTCTAATGTCATGGCTCCATTTTTCTCCAAGCCCCAGCAACATGAAACTTGGTACAAGCACCTACTGTATCCCTTCACATAGTTTTCATACAATGAACTTTGCCCCCTATCCCTGTGAAACTGGCTCAGAGACTGCCTAATATTTAACACATCACACTGCAGATCAGTTTAATGGAAGAAGAAATACCAAGCAGGAGCTGCCAGGGAAAACAATACTTAGTTTATATACACAGAGATTGACCTTAGACATGGTGATGTGGACTACCTTGTTTGCAGACTACTACCTACTGATATGAAGAATGTTTGATTTCCCTTTCATTCCCTTTGGATAGTAAACAAATTTAGTGTCACATGGTTTGCTCTTAAGCCTCAGCCAGTGCCTGAAAAAAATTGTCCGTGGATTCCTTTGGAAGACACCCCAGTTTAACCTGGAAAAATAAGGCTTTCATATTCAGGTTTTGACACCAAGAGTGAAAGCAAGTTTTAATTGTTTTGCTCAAAAAGTTGTTTATGTGCAGACAGGAAATTTGCCTGTATTTCATGTCACAGGGAAAAGTTCATGTGGCAATATGTTGGAATCCACTTGTAAATGCCAGGGAGAAGCAGGGCAAGGAGATAGGAAAATAAATAGAAACAGATTCAGAAACGACATGGGTTGAATGTGCAAACTTGGACGTACTGGGCTCAATTCTGCTCTCCATCAGGAAAAGTAGAGTGACTCCATTGACTTCAACGGCAGAGTTACATGAGATTAAAAAAGTAAAAGGAAGACAGCAGGAGAACATCAGTCTCAGCCTCTTTCACTTTATAAATTATTTTTAATGTAATGCCACTTTCTTTACCTTTAAATAGTGAAACTATTTCACAATTAAAAAAAAGGCTTCTGTGGAGTGGCTGCTGTGAGTAACTATTCTATCATGTAGTTATAAGAAGCTAGTGATATTTTATGTTGATTGTGGGCCAGATTCTTGACTGATATATACTGCAACAGAGCTATGTAGTTTCCCATAAGTTGAGGATCTAGCAATCTCTCAAAGGTGAAAAGAAGAGGAGTACTTGTGGCACAAATTTACCTGAGCATAAGCTACACCCCACTTCTTCGGATGCATGTAGTGGAAAATACAATAGGAAGATATATATACACAGAGAACATGAAACAATGGATGTTTCCATACACACTGTAAGGACAGTGATCAGTTAAGGTGAGCTATTATCAGCAAGAGAGAAAAATAACTGTTTAGGGGTAATGAAAACGACCACCCCTGTTCTTTTTGCGGATACAGACTAACACGGCTTCTACTCTGAAACCTCTCAAAGGTGAGTAGCCTGCTGTATAAAACTAAACAAAGAGCTGCTTCTGAAAGAAAAAGGAAACTTTTCTGAACTTGGCCTTTCAGAGATTAAGGAATTTTCTAGAACCAGTTTAGGATATTTCAAGCAGAAACATCCACAGAAGCCACATTCTTTCAGTGAGTTATTACAGCAGAAGCTATATACCTAGAGAGGGGAGCTATCTCAGTATCTAACTATCTATACAATTACTTCTGTTGGATTTTTACGTCACAGCACAGGCTCTGTTCTTCACCAAAGATACCTCAAATACTGTGTCCTACATCACTATACCTGCCAGCCCATTCTGCTATTGTTGCAATTCATATCTCCCCTAAATTATGGATGATACAGTCAAAGGAAAGACGGCCAAACAACGCTTGTGAAAACTAAAATCTGCTTATCATTTTGGGGGCTTTTTCTTCATCAGTACCATGAGGATGCCAGTGTAAATGTCATTACATCAAATGCCTAAGCAATTTAGTAGTGACCTAGATAGACAGGGACAGCCATTGACTCAGCAAGTGAAAGGTGCATACAGAACCAATTAATTCTTTCAAGCTTCATTAGCTAATGCCAGTTTGGATAGTGTGCTATTTACTACTGCACTGCTTATATACTGTACTAATCACTGCTTTTCTTCTGAATTAAGGTACCGAATCAGGCCCAGTACAATCCACATGAGCGATGTGAACATCAGGTGACTAGAATTTTTCCTATCTAGTGAGTAGCTTTAGCTTTTCACTTTTTATTTCTAATTGAATTTCCCCGGCATCTTACTTGGGCTGCCAAGTTTCTAACAAAATACCAGCAAGGTGGCTGAACCGCCTTGACTCTAGCAGCAACATTAAAACAAGTAAAGGAGCCCACAGGGAAGGGTGTGTAATAAAGCAGGGACCCCTAGACACTGACAGCATCTTTAAACACAGACTCAAAAAATCTTGCTCTTTTGGTGTTTGCTTTGTTTGCACAACACCGTAAAAACTGCTAGTGCGTTCTTTTTAAACTGAAAGCGGCAGCCTAGTGACAGCCTGTGGTACTTAAACAGCTTGGCCCTGACATAGCTTGCAGCTCCCGGTGAGTACTTCTAAAGTATGGATTATATCCTAGGAGTGACTTTGTGGGGAGTGAGAATTGTTTGTTATATCCTGAGAATACAATCACTGCTGTTATTTCTGATACTGTTTTCTTAAAATGCATTTAGAGGGGAATTTTCAAAAGTGCTCTACATTGGCCCAACTTGACTGCCACTGAAGTCATAGTGTTAGGGTGACCAGATGTCCCTATTTTATAGGGACAGTCCCAATTTTTAGACCTTTTTCTTACATAGGAGCCTATTACCCCCCACCTCCTGTCCCGATTTTTCACACTTGCTATCTGGTCACCCTACATAGTGTTGACTCCCAATAGGAGCAGCATCAGGCCAACAATGGCGCTTTTGAAAACCCTGCTCCCCCTGTACAAACACTGTGATATATATATTTCTGTACACTGTGGTGAAAGCTTTCAGAAACAGAAACTGCTTTTTCTCCCCTCCTCGCCCAGTGGAAAACCAATGAGAGGCCAAAGCCTAAAGAACAAACAAAGAACAAAAACCTTCTCTACAAGGGGCCTTCTAGCCTATGGCGAACAAACCTAACAAGATGAAAACCAAGGCATGTGTGGGATAACCATGCATAACAGAGTTTTGGAAGGGGAAGTGTAAAGACTGCTCACTCTGTTTTGCCCCTTCAATATACTCTTTTCTCTTTTTTCTCCACCAGCCACAGTTCTTCTTCCACCTGGATCCTGCCAGTCACTGTATCACCCATCCACAGTCTTCTACAGACAAGAGTTTTCACTCTGGTCTGCCTCTCCTCCCTCCCTCTGCAACCACAGTTTTTCCACCATTCATTATGTGGATGCTACTTCAGTGGGCCAGTGAAGCTGATCAGCTCCTAATCAGCACTGCAGCTGAGGACGTGACCATCAGACTGGATACAAGGGTGACAACTCTCCGGAAATCACAGATTACTACTGCATTTATTAATAGGGACCCAGTACCAGGTTGTCTGGGCTGACTTTACATGGCAGACTGGAATTCATTAACACTCTCAAACATAGGGAGCAAATATATTTCTCCCCTCTCAAACTGCTGATCCCCTTAAAACTTTCATATTTAGCTTTTGGTCACCAGATGAGCAGAGAACTGTTTCATCTGTCACTTGACATGAAGGCTTCTGGACTCTCATTGAAGATAATTTGTCTTTAACATCCTCAATTGTACCAGCACTGCGTTTGGGAAAATTTCCTTTGAAAAGTGAGTCTCTAAATCCAAGTGGGAAATTCTTAAATATAAATGATAAACATATTGAATGTGATTCCTTAGATATTAATAGTTTCTGGAAAACTCAGCCTCTTAACTCCTTCTGCCCTGGTTTATTCTTTCCAGGAAAACTGTATCTAAGTGACCTGAGTTTAGATTTTATTTTTACCTAACACAGAAGAATTTGATGCAACAAATACATAGATTTCATTACAAATGATGTTTAGAGGCAGGTTGCCCCCAGATTGTTTTATACCAGCAAAAGGATATTTAGGAATATACATTTTAAGAAAGCAAAATATCATTGGGGAGAACGCTTCTGTTCTGGATGGCCTTATTTTTTTTTTTTTGCTGTTTTAAGCAAGACTGCTGGAAATTTTGTGAAGCAAAAACAGCTGTATTCTTGTCAGTGGTATTACATTCCAATAATTGACTTTAAGTACTCTCCAGAGACTGAGAGGAATGAGTGAAGAGAAAGATTTGTATGAAATTGGCTATTACATTAAACAATATGCCAATTCCATGAAATCCCAGCAGCTCAAAGGACTCTGGTGCAGATAGTCTCTCCTCTCTGCTCCTATAACTGTACTGCATTGTAACAGGGATATTTCTGCTTGCACCTGCTATTTTATCTATCAAAGGTAATTGAAGACAAAAATATCAGTAACCTCATCATATCCACATGACTCTTTCCAAAGGAAGAGACATACAACACAGAGGCATTTCCCTCCCACCACCACCAAATATTTTCTGAATTAACCGATTTGAGTACATGTGCTTCTGCGTGGCCCACATTCCCCAAGAGATCAAAGTCACTGAAGCCTGGACACTGATGACACATTGGGACCCAAATCAAGAATGACAGGTCTAAAATCCAAGTGACATTAGATAACTCAGAGTCAGAGTGTCAGCCAGACATACAAATTACGATCAATGGGAATACTCAAGGAGTAAGGTACTGCTCAGTGTGAGTGGGGAGGCAGAATATGGCCCCTTAGATACTAGGGATTAATTATACTCACTCAACTATTTCATCAGATACACTTTAAAATACAAACAAGCAACCCATGAATAAATTCATCTTATGCTGCATGGAGACTGAGGAACTAGAGACCAGTCTGCAAAGTAATAAAGATGGCAAGGGGCAAAAATCACATTTTCAAGGTTGGAGAAAGCTCCAATTAAAAACCTATAAAGGAGGTAGCTGACAGCAGTGGTTACATTTTCAGAACATTACATGTGCTGCCCACTGATCTGATTGGCAGCAGAGTTGCTAAAACTAGGCATAATGATTTGAAAATGCACCCTACACCTCCGGGTATTTTACACTGTTTGATGCCTTTACCAGAAGCTAATTTCCAGGGACATGGATATTAGAGAGTTTCTTGAGATGTCTATACGATAAGACACTTCTTAAATGAGATTGCATTGTATTTCTATCAGCTGTTCTATTGGAATAGCCTTCTCAAATTCTCTTTTCAATCAAAGATCTGAACTGGGACGTAGTGCTCACACAATCTAATTTCCCATTCCCTTGGATTGTTTATCTCGGTTCAGAGATCAATGCCACCTCATGGAGTATTAATTTACTCTCACTAACCATACTTTTCATCAATACATCTCAAGGTGTCCTGGAAAAGTGGACAAGCACTATCATAACTCCTGTCTTGTACATGAGGCACAGAGAACTGACATGTCAAGTCAATGGCAGAATCAGAAATAGAAGCCAAGCATCTAAATACCCAGCCCTGTGCTCAGTCCACTAGAGACCACAACTTGCAGCCAGGGGCATTCTGAAGCCAGCTTCAATACCTCATTTGTCTGTTTCTCCCATTAATGTCTTTCTCCTTTTGTCCTCGCCACCCTGTATGCATACAGAGCTCTCTCTGAGATGATCCACCAAGCCCCCCCCATCCTCCTCATTCAACTCCTTCAGGCCCACTTCTGCTGCAGTATCTACACACAGCCAAAGACAGCTAATTAGTCATTTAAAACAACAACAAAAATCCCAACCTCGCATCCTCTTTACTACACTATGCTATGCATTTGCCCTCACCGAGTAACAGAATGATTTTGTTCTATCACTGTCTTCTCTCCTCCACCCTCTCCCTGCTATCTTGTTCCCCCTTGTAAATGTGACATCTAATATAGGGCAAGATTGTGACATGGCCATGCAGAGGCATGAGGCCTCACTCACTCCTGTGTGACTGCTTTAGGACCTGGACCTTGGATCTGGGTCCAGTTCAATGCTCTGGATATCCCACCCCCCAGGAAGCAAAGGGGCAAGAGGAGGCCCTTCCTGTTAAAGGTAGGGGCCCGGGCAGAGACAGATGCATCATGGAGGTGAATGCCTGGCTACGAAGATGGTGTCGCCAGGAGAGCTTTGGCTTCCTCAACCACGGGATGCTATTTGAGGAAGGACTGCTAGGCAGAGATGGCGTTCACCTTTCGAGGAGGGGAA
>NC_133771.1:72330334-72345022 GCF_003597395.2 Chelonoidis abingdonii
TTAGATAAATGTCTATCAGGGATGGTCTAGACAGTATTTGGTCCTGCCATGAGGGCAGGGGACTGGACTCGATGACCTCTCGAGGTCCTTCCAGTCCTAGAGTCTATGAACCTATGAATTGTCTCCACTGCAACCTACTCCCGCTCCCATCACAGATGTAGGAAGAAAGATGCACACTTTCAAAACTACTTCACTGCCACAAAAGGTGACTCCACGTCACGATGCCTCCTGGGCCTGTTCAGCTTCACACCACCCTTTATTTAGAGCCAAGCATAAAACAACCCCTTCCAATCTCCTCCATGTAATGCTTATGGCTTGCTGTTTTGGGAGGCACCAGTTGCGACGTGAATGAGTGATGAATAGAAGAGAAGTGAACAGAGGGAGTTTGCCTGGGAGTTCGCCTGTGGGAAGGTCCCAGAGAGTTTTTTGCCTTTCAGGTTTCTGTGAGCAGTAAATACAACATCTGAAGATGCTCTTAGAAGGAAGACAATATGGATAGTGAGTGATCAGCTGTTGTGCCCTGCACAGGATATGTCTTGTTTGTCTTTCTCCCAGAGGACAGAAGTGAATTTGTCTGTATAAAGTGCAAGCTGGTCTCCATATTGGAAGAGAAAGTTAAAAGACCAGAGACCCAAGTATCAACCATGCATTGTATCAGAGAAAATGAAGACTTTCTGGATAGAAGTCAGCGTTTGGTACTGCAGGTACAGCATGCTGAAGAATCACAGAGGGCAGTGCAGAACAGGGAGGAAAATTGGCAGCATGTGACCTCCAGAAAAAGAAATAGGAGAACCCATGTACCCCCAATGCAGATAAAGATAAGAAACCCTTTTCAGGCTCTCTGCACAGGTACAATGGCGGAGAATGGCTTGGAAGAGTCATCTCAGAGAAGGGATCAGAAGGAGACTGGAAAGCATGGAATGCATTGTCCTAGGGATGGGGGTTCTATTACCACCACTCCCAAGAGGAGGAGACAGGTGGTGTTGGTCAGGGACTACCTCCTAAGGGGGACAGAGTCATTCATCTGCCATCCAGACTGGGAAACTCGAGAAGTGTGCTGCTTGCCTGCAGCTAGAATTTAGGATGTGACAGAGAGTCTGCTGAGACTGACCAAGCCCTCAGACCGCTACCCCTTCCTACTTCTCCATATGGGCATCAATGACACTGCCAAGAATGACCTTGAGTGGGTCACTGCAGACCACGTGGATCTGGGAAGAAGGATAAAGGAGTTTGAGGCGCAAGTTGTGTTCTCATCCATCCTTCCTGTTGAAGGAAAAGGCCCAGATAGGTACCATTGAATTGTGGAAGTAAATGCATGGTTGCGCAGGTGGTGTCAGAGAGAGGGCTTTGGATTCTTTGACCATCAGATGTTGTTCTAGGAAAAAGGATTGCTGGGAAGAGATGGGACCCACCTAACAAAAAGAGGGAAGAGCATCTTCGCAAACAGGCTTGCTAACATAGTGAGGAGGGCTTTAAACTAGGTTCATCAGTGTATGGAGACCTAAGACCTGAGGTAAGTGGGGAAGTGGGATACAGGGAGGAAACAAAGAGGAGGGTGCAACAGAGGAGGCCTCCTGATTTATACTGAGAAAGTAGGGCAATCAGCTACTTATCTTAGATGCCTGTACATGAACGCAAGAAGCCTGGAAAACAAGCAGGAAAAACTGGAAGTCCTGGCACAGTCAAGGAACTATGTGATTGGAATAAGAGATATTTGGTGCGGTAACTCACATGACTGCAGCACTGCCATGGATGGGTATAAAATGTTCAGGAAGGACAGGTGGGGAAGAAAAGGTGGAGGAATTGCACTGTATGTAAGAGAGCAGTATGATTGCTCAGAACTCCAGTATGGAACTGGAGAAAAGCCTGTTGAGAGTCTTTGGGTTAAGTTTAGAGGTGAGAGCAACAAGGGTGATGTCATGGTAGGCATCTGCTACAGACCACCAGACCAGGAGGATGAGGTAGACAAGGCTTTCTTTGGACAATTAACAGAAGTTTCTAAATTACAGGCTCTGGTTCTCATCAGGGATTTCAATCACTCTGACATCAGCTGGGAGAGCAATACAGCAGTGCAGAGACAATCCAGGAAGTTGGAGAGTGTTGGGGACAACTTCCTGGTGTAAGTGCTGGAGGATTCAACTAGGGACCATGTTCCTCTTGACCTATTGCTCACAAACAGGGAAGAATTGATAGAGGAAGTAGAAGTGGGTGGCAACCTGGGCAGCAGTGACCATGAGATGGTCGGGATGAGGATCCTGACAAAAGAAAGAAAGGAGATTAGCAGAATATGGACCCTGGACTTCAGAAAAGCAGACTCTGACTCCCTCAGGGAAAAGATGGGCAGGATCCCCTGGGAAAATAACATGAGGGGGAAAGGAGTCCAGGACAGCTGTCTGTATTTTAAAGAAGCCTTATTGAGGGTGCAGGAACAAATCACCCCAATGTGCAGAAAGAATAGTAAATATGTCAGGCAACCAGCTGGCTTAACTGAGAAATCTTTGGTGGGCTTAAACACAAAAAAGAAGTTTACAAGAAGTGGAAACTTGGACAGATGACTAGGGAGGAATATAAAAATATTGTTCGAGTATGCAGGAGTGAAATCAGGCAGGCCAAAGCACAATTACAGTTGCAGCTAGCAAGGGATGTGAAGGGTAACAAGAAGGGTTTCTACAGGTATGTTAGCAACAAGAAAAAGGTCAGGGAAAATGTGGGACCCTTACTGAATGGGGCAGGCAACCTAGTGACAGATGATGTAGAAAAAGCTGAGGTATTCAATGCTTTGTTTGCCTCCGTCTTCACAGACAAGGTCAGATCCCAGACTGCTGCACTGGGCAGCACGGTATGGGGAGGAGGTGAGCAGCACTCAGTGCTGAAAGAACAGGTTAAAGACTATTTAGAAAAGCTGGACATGCACAAGTCCATGGGGCTGGATCTAATGCATCCGAGGGTGATGAGGGAGTTGGCTGAAGTGATTGCAGAGCCATTGGCCATTATTTTTGAAAACTTGTGGTGATCGGGGGGAGTTCCCGGATGATTATAAAAAGGCAAATATAGTGCCCATTTTTTAAAAAGGGAAGAAGGAGAATCCGGGAACTATAGACCGGTCAGTTTCACTTCAGTCCCTGGGAAAATCATAGAGCAGGTCATCAAGGAATCCATTTTGAAGCACTTGGAGGAGAGGAAGGTGATCAGGAACAGTCAACATGCCTGACCAACCTGATTGCCTTCTGTGATGAGATAACTAGCTCTGTGGATATGGGAAAAGCGGTGGACGTGATATACTTTGACGTTAGCAAAGACTTTTGATCTGGTCTCCCACAGTATTCTTGCCAGCAAGTTAAAGAAGTATGGATTGGATGAATGGACAATAAGGTGGATAGAAAGCTGACTAGATCGTTGGGCTCAACGGGTAGTGATCAACGGCTCAATGTCCAGTTGGCAGCTGGTATCAAGCAGAGTGCCCCAGGGGTCGGTCCTGGGACTAGTTTTGTTCAACATCTTCACTAATGATCTGGATGATAGGATGGATTGCACCTTCATCAAGTTTGTGGATGACACTAAGCTGGGGGGAGAGGTAGACACACTGGACGGTAAGGATAGGGTCCAGAGTAACCTAGACAAATTGGAGGAATGGGCCAAAAGAAATCTGATGAGGTTCAACAAGGACAAGTGCAGAGTCCTACACTTAAGGATGGAAGAATCCCATGCACTGCTACAGGCTGGGGACGACTGGCTACGCAGTAGTTCTGCAGAAAAGGACCTGGGGATTACAGTGGATGAAAATCTGGATATGAGTCAATAGTGTGCCCTTGTTGCCACGAAGGCTAACAGCATATTGGGCTGGATTAGTAGGAGCACTGCCAGCAGATTGACGGAAATGATTATTCCCCTCTATTCGGCACTGGTGAGGCCACACATCTTATTTTGGGTCCCCCACTACAGAAAGGATGTGGACAAATTGGAAAGAGTCCAGTGGAGGGCAACAAAAATGAATAGGGGGCTGGGGCACATGACTTATGAGGAGAAGCTGAGGGAAATAGGCTTATTTAGTTTGCAGAAGAGAAGAGTGAGGGGGAATTTGATAGCAGCCTTCAACTACCTGAAAGGGGGTTTCAAAGAGGATGGAGCTAGGCTGTTCTCAGTGGTGGCAGGTGACAGAACAAGAAGAAATGGTCTCAAGTTGCACCGGGGTGGTCTAGGTTGGATATTAGGAAACACTATTTCACTAGGAGGGTGGTAAAGCCCTGGAAAGGGTTACCTAGGCAGGTAGTGAAATCACCATACTTAGAGATTTTTAAGGTTCGGCTTGATAAAGCCCTGGCTGGGATGATTTAGTTGGAGTTCATCCTACTTTGAGCAGGGGGTTGGACTAGATGACTTCCTGAGGTCCTTTCCAACCCTGATATTCTATGATTCTACGAATCACACCTCAGGAAGAAGGCAGGAATAACAATACATAGCAGCAATTGGTTGAAGTTTTGAAAAAGTAAACGACTTTCTACAAGTGGGCCTTAAAATAAAATAATGTTTTTTTTTTGTGTCCCTCTCTTTCTCCTTTCACCCTTATGGGCCTGACTCCAGGCAGTTCTATCCTAGGCTCTCACAACATATGCTAACCAGGCAATGAACTTACCTGCTTTCCACGCTAGAACAGCAGCTCTCAAGGCAACATTTTATTGTTCTGACCCAGGACAGCAGATGTGCAGTTCCATACAGAAATTACTCCAGTACACTCATCTCAATTCCCTACTGGAATTCTGTACAAACACCCATTCTCTTTTCAGCTCTCAAGCTATGCACTGCACCTTCATTCTGCAAGCTCATACATTTACACTGAAATACTCATGCCTAGTTAGTGAGATGCCACCACAGCATTTATACCTGGCCTTTTTGCCTTTGTAAATGACCTATTTCTCTCTCAGTGATGGAAGAACCTCATTTGTCAGTGCTGCATGAAAACTCACAGCTTGTTTCTCAGTCCCATACACTTTCCCTGCTTCTCTCAATTGTTCCTGTAAATTCATGGATAACAATCCTCTATGTTTTATGCAATTGTCTGCTAGAGTTCTCCAGTAACGAGGAAAGTGTGTTCCTAGGCAGGAAGTACAATCCAAATAATCAATTTGATGAGAGGCAAAGCCCACTGGTTGCAAATAAGGACAACACACAGGGAGGCTGCACTGTTAGAACAGTGGTGGGCAACTATGGTCTGCGGGGCATGAGACATTTTGCTGACATTGACCATCTGCAGGCACTGCCCCCTGCAACTCCCAGTGGCCGCGGTTCACCATTCCCGACCAATGGGAGCTGCGGGAAGTGATGGCCAGCACATCCCTGCAGACCCGCTGCTTCCGACAGCTCCTATTGGCCGGCAGCGGCAAATTGTGACCACTGGTAACTGCTGACGGCCATGCCTGCTGACAGTTAACGTTAGCAAAAGGTCTCATGGCCCGCAATTAGATAACCCTGATGGGCCGCAGGTTACCCACCACTGGTTTAGAGGATAGGCCATGAGACTGGGAGGTTCTATTCCTAGCTCTGTCACTAACCAGCTGTATAACTTTAGGTTAGTTATTTCACCTCTTTGTTGCACTGTTTCCCCTCCCACCCTTTGTTTGTCTCATACAGATTGCAAGTGATTTGGAGCAGAGACTCTGTTTATACAATGCTGTGTCTACCTTTACAAGGCTATAATCTTGGGCCCTGTAAGTGCTACCATAATATTACACTCTATAAACCAAGCTGGAGGAAACAGTACAGTTTAAGGGTGAAAATATACTTTAATTCCTTACAATAGATATATTTTTGGCTAGGTGCGAGAAGGAAAAAGAAAGGTGGCAGCATTTCTATGAACATAAATTTACTCTCATCATTCAGCTGCTTGCTACTGCTTGTTTAATATTAAAATTTCAGTATGTGCCAAGTCTCTAGGAGCTCAACACAGCTATTCATGATCTCTCCTCTGTTAACCATGCAGATTCAGCTGATGAGGAGATGAATACCCTTTGCCTCTGTAAATCAGAAAGTGCTGGGCAAATGCCAAAAGTTATTTAAGAGAATAAAGAACTGATTCAATGGGTCACAATGACTGTTATATGTGTACTTATCTTAATTCCCTACCTCATGTCCTCTGTCTTGCACAGGACATGATTCACTGTCTGCTTCTGAGAACGACCCAGACTCATCACTGGAGTTTGTTCCATAGGATGGCTCACATTTAATCTGGGGTCTGACTTGGTTGTACATTCCATCTCCCATCATGCCTGGCTCCTGATGTTCAGGGGCCAGGAATCGAGCTCCTTGGGAACAGGGGGAAGATGAAAACTCACACAGAGGGAGGCTACAGGGAGAACCAACACTGCCATCCTCTGCATATGAGTAGGAGGAACATGAGCTAGAGGTCCTGGTTCTGGTTTCCAAAGGAGGAGAGCGAGGGCAAACTTTAATTGGCACCGGGCAGCTGGTGTTAGGCCGCATCCTTCCTGGCAAGTGATCAGCTGTCAGTCCACTGTGGGAATAGGTCTGTGAACTAGGAAGGGATTGGCTGCCTCCAGCCCACAGACCCTTTGGCACAGTCTCAGTGAGGTCTTTGTCCAAGCTGCTCACACCAGAATATGAATGCACTGAAGTGTTTACTTGGTCACAAGCATTTGAAGAGAATATAACACTCCTCCTGTCCAGTTCACCTTCCTGTTTACAGAGTGCTTCAAAACCAGGCCCTCTGAGTGGCGATCCCATTGTGAAGTTGGAAGTATCCTTCTGAATGGCATGAGACTGTCCATAATTCCCTGTGAAAGGGCTGTAGTCAGTTTTCTGGTCACCCTGAGTTGTCCCTTTGTCAAAAGGGCATGCTGGACTCCTGGCAAAGTGCTGTTGGGAAGTACTGGGGAAGCCAACCAAATCTACGCTTTTTGTTCTGTTGAAGAAAGACCTTAAGCAGGAAGGAGAGGACACACTTTTAGACCTGTCAATACAAGGGGGACTTGGCTGTTTTCTGTCCATTTCGACATCCCCTTCTTTATCCCTAATGTCAGGTTCATCTCCAGACAGGCAAAGCGTGATGCTTTCTTCATCGTTTTCCTCATTCTGAGGCTCACTTTTTATCTGCCCCACAGCAAGTCTTGATTTGAGGCCATTTCCAGAACTCTCTTCACTGAATGTGCTTGCAAAACCTGAGGTACTGATGTGTGATGTGTTGTGGACATTCTTGGTACAAGCAAGCTGATATTTCTTATATCTTGGGTACCGTGTTACTGCATCTTTGTCCAAACTGTCCTTGCTATCTCTCAGCATGTCAGAGTCAGGCAGCATCCCTTCTTCCTTGTCTGCTCCAGAACCAGTGGATTCAAAGTTAAAGGGTTCCTGATACATTCTTTCCCTTGGGCAGGATATCTTTGAAGTCTCTGATTCCATAGTTTCCTCCTCTTCTCCATCAGAGTTCTCTTCATCGTGCATTCTCTGGCAGGTGGTATCCTTTTTGCACAGGAACAGGCCATCTTCATTGTTCAGCAGCTGAGTCTGAAGGAAGCTGAAGCAGGAGTCCTCCAGGTTGTGCATGCGCAGGAATTCAGCACAGTGGATGACTTCCTGGATGTTTTCTCTGCTGAGTAACAGCTTAGCAGTGTAGGCAAACTGTAACAATGGACCAAATCCTCTGGCAGTGACCTGCAAAAAACAACAACAGGGAAATTGACATCATTACCATCAGTACAGCTATTGTCCCAAGCCTTTCAAGTGTAGTTAGATAACCTGACAGCTCTAATGTCCATAAATAAATACTGTAAAGCACCAGTTAATCTTTTATCAGGTCAGCCATTATGCTACTTCCAATAATTAATGCTGTCTGCTCTGTGTTGCTTTTATAGTTTGTATTACAGGCTGAACTAAACATTACTTAGACTGAGTGACTTAAAGGGCTATGAACAGGACATTTAAAAGATGTAAAAATATACATTAGCATACACACTGTTAATCTGTCAATGAATGAATTCATAGTTCTCTGTTAACATAATGCATTGCAACAAGAAGATACAAATGAAAGTATGATTCTTCTAACCCTGGTGCATTTAATTTGAACAGTGTTTTGGGAGGCAAACTTGTATGCTGTGTGTTATATTTAAATGTTATATGAAAATTCAGATAAGAACTTTTCCCCCAAGGCAACCTGGCTAACGTTTCCTCAAATCTATGCTAACCACCATTTATCTAGTTGCTATTTCACAAATAATGGAAGATTTTGAATTTCTAGTGCACATGGGTTCTCCCCAGTCAGAGGAATTGCATTATTTCTGGTTTCAGTGAATATGAATTGCAGCATACAGGGAATAGGTTCACATTCATATTCAACTGCTGTTAAGTCATACAGAGCCCTAGTCTGGCACATAATTTTATTCTGTTTTTCTTTGGGAATGAATTATAGTTATTTCCTGGATCGTATTATACATATACATCACACACATATTATATATAAGGAATACGTACCCTCACATGTGTACATGCACACTTCCTCCCTGCCCCCACATATGTTGTAGTGATATCCATACACAGAGCCATGTGATAAATTGCATATATCATGCACTTTTGACTACTGTATCCCACCTGCACCCTGCCCATTAATCCATTGCAATCGACTCCAACTAAAGGTTTTTCCCATCTGTCCTCCCCCACAAGTTATTCTGAAGCGCAGCACAAGCACTACTCGTTCCCAGAGCAGCAAGAGGTTTAAGGGTATGGCTACACTTGAAATTTCAAAGCGCTGCCGCGGCAGCGCTTTGAAGTGTGAGTGTGGTCGGAGCACCAGCACTGGGAGAGAGCTCTCCCAGCGCTGCATGTAAACCACATCCTCTACGGGTGCAGTGTGCAGTGCTGGGAGCCGCACTCCCAGCGCTGCTGCACTGATTACACTGAGGCTTTACAGTGCTGTATCTTGCAGCGCTCAGGGGGGTATTTTTTTTTCACACCCCTGAGCGCGAAAGTTGCAGCGCTGTAAAGTGCCAGTGTAGCCAAGTCCTAAGATGTGATATGTCCTGACTAATCCAGGACTAGAAATGGAAGCATCCTAATGGAAAAGGGAAATTTCTAGCTTTTTCTGGTCCCCATCCTTTGTATTCTGAAAAGCAGACTCATGTCAAATTTTCACTGACAGACCAGTACAAAGCTGTGGCTCACAATCAAGGAACAAGATTTCTAAGACAGGAACGACTGTCCAGTGGTTAGGGCACTAAGATGGGATTCAAAAAAACAGCGTTAAACTCCTCACAGCACCCAAGTCTTTCTGTACGACACTGGGCAGATCACTTAGCCTCTCCGTACCTTAGGTCCCCATTTGTAAAATAGGAAAGCTGGTTCCTATCACACAGGGGTGTTGTGAAGATAAATACATTAAAGATCATGAGGCACTCCAATATGATGATAGCAGGGGACAGATAAGTACCCTAAGATAGGCAGATGGCTTTCCAATGAGTTACATGGCACCTGCTTTACACATGCAATGTTGTGATAAAACAAATTTTAAATCTGAAAAGTTAGGATAGTAATCATAGATATGTAGGGCTGGAAGGGACTTTGAGAGATTATCTAGTCCCCTGAGCTGAGGCAGAACCAAGTAAACCTAGATCATCCCTGACAGGTGGTGATCTAACCTCTTCTTAAAAACCTCCAATGACAGGAATTCCAAAACCTCCTTTAGTAACCTGTTCCAGTGTGTAACTATCCTTATGTTAGAAAGTTTTTCCCTAACATCTAACCTAAATCTCCCTTGCTGCAGATTAAGCCCCTTTCTTCTTGTCCGACCTTCAGTGGACATGGAGAACAGCTGATCACCATCTTGTTTGTAACAGCCCTTAATATAACCGAAGACTTACCGCAGGGTTCTCAAACAAGGTCCGGCTGATTGCGGCTCCCACTGGCTGTGGATCACTGCTCTGGGCCAATGGGAGCTGCTGGTGCAGCGATCCACAGCCAGTGGGAGCCATGATCGGCCGGACCCGCCGACAGGGCAGGTAAACACACCAGCCCGGCCTGCCAGGGGTTTTCCCTACACAAGCGGCAACCCCTGTTTGAGAAAAAGACGGTTACTCACCTTTGTAACTGTTGTTCTTCGAGATGTGTTGCTCATATCCATTCCAGTTAGGTGTGTGCGCGCCGTGTGCACGTTCGTCGGAAGACTTTTTACCCTAGCAACACTCGGTGGGTTGGCAGGGCGCCCCCTGGAGTGGCGCCACTATGGCACCGGATATATCCAGCTACACCAGCACCCTCAGTTCCTTTTGCCAGCTACCTGACAGTGGGGAAGGAGGGTGGGTGGAATGGATAAAGCAACAATCTCGAAGAACAACAGTTACAAAGGTGAGTAACCGTCTTTTTTTCTTTGAGTGATTGCTCATATCCATTCCAGTTAGTGATTCCCAAGCCTTACCTAGGCGGAGGGGTCGGAGTGAGATGTGGCATGCCGTGCAGAACTGCTAAGCCAAGGCTTGCATCATCTCTAGACTGTTTGGACCAGAGCATAGCGTGAAGCAAAGGTGTGGACCGATGACCAGGTCGCTGCGGCGACATATCTCCTCGATAGGCACTGGGCCAGGAAGGCGACTGATGAAGCTGAGCTCTGGTAGAATGCCGCAGTGAGATGGCCCAAAGAGACATGAGCCAGGTCATAGCATGTGCATATGCACACCGACCCAAGAGGAGAGATCCTCTGGGAGGAGACCTGTAGACCTTTCATCCGTTCAGCGACTGCCACGAATAGCTGGGGGATTTCTCCGGAAGGACTTTGTCTGCTCGATATAAAAAGCGAGCGCCCTACAGACATCTAAGGAGTGGTAACTGCTGCTCCCTGCCAAGAGGAGTGAGGCTTTGGAAAGAAGAGCAGGAGGAAAATGTCCTGGTTGGTATGGAAGGCCGACATTACCTTAGGAGGAATGCCGATGAGGTCGCAACTTGTATCTTGTCCGGAATACAGTAGACATTGGGTCCACCGTAAGCACTCGAAGTTCAGAGACTCTTCTGGCCGATGTAATGGCCACTAGGAAGACTGACTTCCACGACAGGTAAAGGAGTGAGCAAGTCGCCAATGTGCTCAAATGGCGGTCATAAGTCTGCTTAGGACTAAGTTGAGGTCCCAGATGGGGCAGGGCACGTAACTGTGGGGTAAGAGGCCCAGGCCCTTAAGAAATCTAGTGACTAAGGGGTGGGAAAACACGGAGTGGCCACTTTCTCCAGGATGGAATGTGGAGATAGCCACCAAGTGCACCCTCAGAGAAGATATCGCCAGGCCCTGTTGCTTGAGAGACCAGAGGCAGTCCAAAACAGTGGGGATCGAGACCTCAGAAGGAGTAACATTCTGCGTTGTACACCAGCAGGAGAAACGTTTCCACTTGGCCGGATACATTGACCGAGTGAAAGGCTTTCTGCTACTTGGGAGAATGTGCTGTACTGGACCGGAACAGCGTAACTCCGATCTGTTCAGCCATGCAGGAGCCATGCCGTAAGGTGCAGGGCCTGCAGGTCCAAGTGGCGAAGATTGCCGTGGTCCTGCATTATGAGGTCTGGAAGGAGTGGCAGGATGACTGGGCTGGTGATAGACAGGTTGATCAGTGTGGTGTACCAGTGTTGTCTGGGCCACGCTGGCGCAATCAGGATTAGATGCGCTCTGTCCCTGCGGAGTTTTATGAGGACCCTGTGAACCAGAGGGAACAGTGGGAAGGCATAAAGCAGGTGGTGCCTCCACGATATGAGGAATGCGTCCGTGACTGATCCCGGTGAAAGACCCTGGAAGGAGCAGAACGCTTGGCATTTCCTGTTCGTGCGAGAGGCGAACAGGTCTATGAGTGGAAAACCCCAACTCTGGAAGATTGAATGAATAATGTCTGGTCTTATCGACGATTCGTGACAGAGGAAGGATCTGCTCAGCTGATCTGCCAGAGTGTTCCGAAACCCTGGGAGAAAGGACGCCAGGTCTATTGAGTAGGCTATGCAGAAGTCCCAGAGTCGAATTGTCTCTTGACACAGGGGAGAAGAGCGAGTCCCTCCCTGTTTGTTGATATAATACATGGCCGTTGTGTTGTCTGTAAACACTGAGACACAACTGCTTTGAAGATGTTGTTGGAATGCCTGGCACGTGAGGCGGACTGCTCTCAGGTCTCGGACGTTTATGTGGAGCGTCAGCTCCTGCGAAGACCAAAGGCCCTGGGTGCGAAGGTGACCAAGGTGAGCCCCCCAACCGAGAGATGACGCATCTGTCGTCAGGGAGAGCGAGGGCTGTGGTGGATGGAATGGTAGCCCTGCACACACTAGGGAGGGAGTTAGCCACCAGCCGAAGGAGCGTAAGGTGCTCGGGGGAATGGTCACCAGAACGTCTGTTGGGTCCCTGCCCGGATGGTAGACCGAATTGAGCCACGTTTGAAGGGGCTGGAGGCAGAGCCTGGCATATTTGGTCACATAAGTACATGCGGCCATGTGGCCCGGTAGGCCGAGACACGTGCGAGCGGAGGTGGTTGGGGAGATCTGCAGACCTTGAATGATCGCTGTGATCGCCTGGAAACGTGGCTGAGGTAGGGAGGCTCTGGCTCGAGTGGAGTCCAGGGTTGCCCCTATGAAGTCCAGCCTTTGTGTGGGGACCAGAGCAGACTTTTCCGCATTGAGGAGCAGCCCCAAACGTGAGAATAGGTCCGTGATTATGTCTACGTGCTGTTTGACCTGAGTCTGGGAGGTTCCCTTGATGAGCCAGTCGTCCAGATACAGGAATACATGTATCTGCTGCCGGCGGAGGTGGGCGGCGATGACGGCCATACACTTCGTAAACACCTTTGAGGCAGGGGAGGACAGTGAATTGGAAGTGCTGGTGATTGGCTACAAAGTGAAGATACCTCCTGTGTAGAGGGAAGATGGCGATGTGGAAGTATGCGTCCTTCATGTCGAGGGCGGCATACCAGTCTCCAGGATCCAAGGATGGGATAATAGTCCCCAGGGAGACCATGCGGAACTTCAACTTGACCATTGAACTTGTTGAGGCCTCGCAGGTCTAGGATAGGCCTGAGGCCTCCCTTGGACCTGGGGATCAGAAAGTAGTGGGAGTAAAACCCTTTTCCCTTCTCACCTGGTGTACCTCCTCTATTGCTCCCTGCGGGCGAAGAGAGACTGCACTCTTGTAAGAGGACTTGGCCGTGAGAGGGTCCCTGAAGAGGGACTGGCTGGGGGTGGGAAGGGCGGGTTGAAAAATTGGAGGTGTTCCTGTTTACCGTGCATAGGACCAGTATACTAGGGTCAGTTGGGACCAAGGCGGAGGAGTAGGAGAGATTGGTGGAGAAGGGAGGAGAAGGTTCCTGTCCTGAACTGTAGTCGTCTCATGCACTTCAAAAGGTAAGACTTAGGCCCCAAGGTGCTTTGGGGGCCGTGTTTAAGGACCACTGTTGAGGTCCCGTGTCCCGAGACCGGACCTCCTGGAAGACCCCGGTAGGCACCTCCGTATCTCGGTCCTGGTCGTAATAACTGTCCACGTGGGAGGACACTGATGTCTGCCTGGATGGCCATGGAGGAGCAGAGAAAGCTTGGGCTGAGGTTCCGATGGACCTCACTCCCCTCTTTAACGGGGACCGGTGCCGGTATTCAGAACGGTACCGTGATTGAGACCGGGACCTGCGACCAGACCGGTGCTGGGAGGTCGACTGGGATCTTGAGTCCCTGCAGCGTGAGCGGCTCCGAGAGGTATGGTGCCTGGATCGGTGCCGGGAACTAGAGTGGTGCCGCAAATAGTGAGGTGGAGAGCATGAGTCCAACCAGTGCCGCGAGTCTGACCGGTGCCATGTAGGAGAACGGTGCTGGGACTGCGAGTGGCGTTGAGAGCGAGAGCGTCGTCTCGACTGGGAGCATCTGCGGGACTGCGATCTTGAGTGGTGCCGGTCCGCTGAGTCGACAGACGACGGTGTAGTCAGGGTCGGCTTGCCCAGAGATTGGATTACCCGCACTGGCGGTGCCGGGGGTAGGGGCAGTGTCGAATCCGTTAGGGCGATTAAGTCTCTCGCCGCCGAAAACGCCTCTGGTGTGGATGGCATGGTAAGCTCTACTGCGGTACGCGCCAGGGAGCTATCAGGTGCCAGACTCGACAGCGCTTGTGGGACCGGAATCAACTGTGCCGATTTAGTCGGTGCCGCGGCGGGTATGGGCGCCAGGTGGTCCGATCTGGGCACACTCTCTGGCTGCGGCATGGGCGTTGCCAAAGCAGCAGGAGTCTTGGCCTTCTTCGACCTCGGAGAGAGGGAGCGACGCGGAGCCGACTTTGGTGCCGGTGCCGGCCGGTGCCGAGAGTCTTTAGGCATACTGGCGCGATCCGGTGCCGTGGGGGTGCCTCTGTTCACCAACTGACTGGCGCTCAGTTCCGAAGGTGATGGTGTCAAGGCCGCCTCCATGAGGAGCTGTTTCAGTCTGATGTCCTGCTCCTTTTTAGTTCGCGGCTTGAAAGCCTTGCAAATAGAGCACTTAGCTGTTAAGTGCGATTCTCTGAGGCATTTCAAACAGGAGTCGTGTGGGTCTCCTGTCGGCATCGGCCTGTGACAGGCCGAGCACGGTTTGAAGCCCGATGAGCTGGGCATGAGCACTGGCACCGGGTGCGGGGAAGGGGCTACGCCCCAAACCCCACTAACTAGTACCAAGCTAACTATACTAAGAACGTACAACTAATTCTAATATCTA
>NC_133771.1:72348301-72355124 GCF_003597395.2 Chelonoidis abingdonii
CAAGCAATCGATTTTGTGATCGCATTGTGGACGCGCAAAACCGATTTTATAACATCGGTTTCGTAATATCGGTTTAAACTACTTCGAAATAATCGTGCAGTGTAGACGTAGCCTATGTTTTCACCTGTGCTGTTTGCTATACTGTAGATAGTCTAAAGAACCTAGTAACTGACTTGAAACATTCCACAAGAAAGCTATCTTCCAGACTGACTTGGTCTTTCACTCCTAATAACCCTAGATGATAAATACAGTACTCAGGACATCTGTTTTATGCCAGCACCTGTTTTTATGCCAGAATGTCAGCAGCAGAGCTCTTTCCACACTAAAGAAGAAATATGGAAGACACCTGGCTGTATGAGAACTTCGGCTTTCATTTAAATGAAATGAAGATGTGTAGAAAAAACTTTGAATGAAGGGCAGATGAGACGGTCAGGCCTGCCCTTGAATTAATTTTGATCTGACACAGACGTTTTGTAACTATCACTGTCCTAATTCATTTACAGACACACAGAAGTAAAGTTACCATTAGCGCACCAGAACGATCAAACTTTCAGCTCTAATAGACACCGTCAGGGAGGAGTCTCTGAAATGTTTCAATTCAGAGCGAATGTTTTAAACTATATAAAACAATAACTTTGATAATAAATGCATGCAAACACTTGCTGGTAAGTGTTAAAACTAGCAGAATCTCAGTAGCCTGAAGCTGTCCAAATAATGATTTAGCTTCTATTGTGGGTCCACCTTTTTACTGCTGTTGGAACTGCTTATATTTAATTCACTGTGACAAGAAAGCAGATATTCAGGCACTGGAGTATGGTTACACATATTGCACATTTTGAAAAGGAAGATCTAAAAGCTGCATATATTACAGCTACCCACACACTTCCATATCTATGGATTGGGTTTTTACAGCAGGAATGGTCCTTTTAAAAGATCACACTAAAGATATGTCACAGTACAACAATTTGTGAATCCAAGGTCATATGTTTTACTAATGGAATCGGGGTTTATTAACCCAAAATAATGCTCCCCATTTATATTTTAGAGAAACATTGGGCAGATGGATACAATGCTACTCTCAGACCACCACCACAACCAAACTTTATTTTTTATATTGCAAATAAGATGTCCGATTCCAAGATCTATTTGCTGCCAAATTTAAGAGGTGTTTTCAATAAAAATAAGCGTTCAACAAACCAGCTGTTTGTGGGAACATGTATGGAGCATCCTCTCCAAACTGATATGCCAGGCCACTACACCACTAGCCTCTCATCGTACACAGCTCTTCTGACTACCCTCTTCTACCAAATTAACCATAACCATTGCAAGACTGAGTAGTTAAAAGTTTGTGTGTACAAAACCCCAACCTAGGAAACAAACGATATATGTGTGTCAACTCCTTGACTGTACACTGCATCCCTTTCTTTTACCCTTCATCCCTTTGCTGTCTTTTTGATTGTAAGCTGGGCTTTGTCCTCATGTATATTTGAAATGTGCCTAGCACACTGTGGACTCTACCACAACCTCAGTAATGAAGAATTTTGTTTTTCTTGTGTAACCCCTTGGTCTGTGGGCATTAAATATCTCACTCTGTGCCCCAGCCACATTGGATACCAGACTGTCATAGCCCCACCCACAGAGACTGGCTCGTTTTTAGCTCAGGAGATCCCTAGTTCAGCTCCCATGTTAGCCATCATGGCAGTTGCCATGCTTGCTCCCAATGATTGAAATTGAATGTGGAACTCTAAGTCAATTTTGTCTTATGAAGCAACATGAGGCTAGTGATGGAATGGAGGAATGTGATGCTGATCATCAGGAGCACTCTAGAAACTGTGTATAGTGGGGAGACGATTATTAAGAGATTCTGAGATTATAAAGCTGTAAGGGTCCACTGTGATCATCTAGTCTTACCTTCTGCATAACACAGGCCATAGGACCTTCACTAAATTAATTCCTGTTTGAATTACAGCATATCTTTTAGAAATAGATTGGCTAATTAGCATTAGAAAATACTACATTTATTGACAAGACCATAAATTTATAGATTTTCAGAAACTAAGGATCCAAAACCCATGTAGATTATTCTGTCTCTCCCTTTGTTACCCAGAGAGTAATGAGTGTTTTGTTCCATCTACTTTTAATTGGCTTAAGTGACGGGACTTCCACTACTTCCCTTGGGAGACTGTTACTAGAAACTACTTAAAACCTCATTGCTAGGAAATTTTGCTTCCCTTATTTTCAATCACACAAGTTTTTGTTTTATCTCCTTGGAGTACTCTAAATAATTCCTCTCCCTCCTGGGCATTTAGACTTTTCAAATACTTGAAGAATTACCATATTCCCTACCTCCCACTTGTCCTTACTTGGTATTAAATCCTCAGTAAACCCAAACCTAGATAATCTAGGGGAAATATTTGAAAAATAATGGTACTCTCAGACATTTGGGGGTGAGAATGGGAAGCAGATTAGGCCTGAGCTGGCAATGCAAAAATGTTAGCAAAAAAGACCAGCCCCGTTGTGGTCGCAAACGCAAAGGGATAGAGGTATCGTTCTTGCATAGAAATATCCAGAACTGTTTGCAGTATTCTCGGAGTAGGAAGATTGTAGCGAGTCTCTAAATGTATTCATGACATTTCACTGGAAATGCTCCGTAGCGTTCAGGGCAGTTCAGTACTAGCAAAATGTCAATAAATGGGAGCTGAATTCAAAGAAAAATGAGATAAGTGATTAAGGGGCTGGGAGAGACTGACTTATGAGGAAATAGTGAAAGAACTAAATATGTAAAAATTGGCTAAGTGATAGCTAAAGTGGAATGAGATTCCATATACAGTAGTCTAAAGGGAATAAATGCTGAGGAGAGAGAGGAATTGTTTAAGATATTAAAAGGAGGTACTGCTGGGTGCAAATGAGATAAAACTGAAAAAGGGAAAATTTAGGCACACTTTTTATACTCAACCTTTCGTTAATTGTTTTAAGACCGTGGAATGGCTTCCCAAGCAAAGTGATGAATGCCTTGTTGTTTGAAACTTGACAAAGCAGTGAAGAATATATTGCAGAGAAAAAAAAATCTTGTCCTGGAGGGACGACTAGATGATTTGGTGAGTCTTTTCCAGCTAGGACTGTGTGAGTGATATCATTCATAACTTATCAGAGAATAACCAAAAGCAGCTGATTCATTAGTAAAAATACCTTGGGTGTTTAAAAGAATAATTCTTTAAAAACTGGCAAGAGGCATTAACTTGCTCCACTGGATGCAAAAAGTTCTGTGGAGTGTTAGCCACATAACTCTCATTGGTCAGAGCTTTGCAATGCTTTGAGAACTCAGGGATGGATATAAGAACAGCTGAAGGGCTTCATTCTGAAAGCACTTATGCAGACAATTAACTTTATACTCTCATAGAATATTAGGGTTGGAAGGGACCTCAGGAGGTCATCTAGTCCAACCCCCTGCTCAAAGCAGGGCAATCCCCAGATTTTTACCCTAGTTCCCCAAATGGCCCCTTCAAGGATTGAACTCACAACCCTGGGTTTAACAGGCCAATGCTCAAACCACTGAGCTATCTCCCCCCACCCCTTAAAGGTCATTGAGTCCAGCTCCCTGCCTTCACTAACAGGACCAAGTACTGATTTTTGCCCCAGATCCCTAAGTGGCTCCCTCAAGGACTGAACTCACAACCCTGTGTTTAACAGGCCAATGCTCAAACCACTGAGCTATCCCTCCCCAAGCTAAGCATGCATGTAAAGTGCTTGCAGGATCACAGTTTAAGTTTATAATATTCAGAATTTGTAATCTAAGGGTATAACAAAAGCCTCTAAAAACAGTACAACTAGTTTCCCATCATCTCTATCTCCAAAAAGTGATTTAACTAGTTTAAACCATTTTTTGCGAGGCAGGGGAAAAAGAAAATGTAGATCACGGCTGACACTTTGAATGTCAAATTCCAAACTTATCTATTAATTAAAAATACTGAGTAATAAACATATAGGAAGAGGTGTGTGTGTTTGCTTTAAAGTGAAATCAGAAACCATCTATTCATTATTTTATTGCTATATGGTGGTGGTGAATATAATACACAAAACTGATCTAGAGGCATGTGTAAAGACTTTAGTCAACTTTAGAGTTGAAGATTGACTAATAAGGCTGAGGATTTAGGAAACAAACTAGTAAGTGTCTCCTAGGCCAATAAGCTCCTAAAGTACAACTTATATAATCAAGCACACCCTAAAAACAGAAGATCAGATTAGAGACAGTTAACCGTTCTTATTTTTTTCCACAGCCTGAAGGAGGTCTCAGGGATTAAACAACACTTCTAATCTTATTTGCTATAATTAACATGCACTTTATTCTTTTTCTTTTGCAGGCAATGTGTGAGTATAGCATGTGCATTATTTTCAGAGTGTAATTTAATAACTAAGATCAGTAACCAGGATGTTATTTCATTAAGAGTTAAGTAAATTTCTGATTATTTACTTAGTTATTTTTTACTTGGAATGGGGTTTCCTGGCAGCTTCTGTTTTTTCCCAACCTGGAGTTTTTTGTTTGCTTGGTTTTAAACCTTTTCAGACAGTTTGCCAAACATGCTACTATATTTGCACAAGCAAACACTCAGTTGCATGTGCAAAATAGACAGATGCATATTTTCATATACAAATGCCTATCAGCATGCGTAAGATTGGTATGTGCAAGATTAGACGTTGCTTTTCAAACTGCAATCTTTTATGATAATACAGCAATGCACAGCAGGCAGGAAAAGAGATCCAAGGATGAAGACGAATAGGATACAGAGAAAATAATACAATATTTATTTTTTAAGCCAGAGACAAAAATGCCAACCTTATATTGACTTTTTTGGCTTAATTCTGTGGTTTAAGTATCCTCCAATCCCTAAAGCTTAAAAAATGGTAGCCCTGCAATCACAACAGTGCACATTTCCCATGTCTGATCATTATCAAGTGGCCACTGGGTTATACCCATTAATCTAATTTCATTTCATATAAGGAGTCAACAATCACTCTTTAAAATCCAGTTTGGTCCAGAAGCAGGGAGGCTACATGAATCTGTATCTGGGCTTTTAAATATAACATTAAAAGCAGTTCCCTTGCTGGTACAGAAGTAATGAAACCTCTAAGCAAGGCCTGCAGTTTTGCTTGAAAAATGTCTTTTGTGCTCAGCGTATTTTTGGCTTGAGTTTTACTTTCTACCCACTCAGGCTGGTGATCACAAACTTCGATACAAGACTTAGCTGATGTCAAATTGATACCCTGACATCTTTTTGAAATTAAATCGAAAGTGTGAGTGACAGCATCGCAATGAAAACATCTCCGCATCCACGCATTCTAATGAAAGGGAGGAACCCAGACCATAAAGTTCTTTTCTCCAAAATGCTGATTTATCTTTTTTAGTGAAAATAAAAACTAAAAAAGCAGCCCAGCCACCTGCAAAGCAGCACTGCAGCCAGGCTAAGGGATGTGACAGAGCAGCTTCTCTCTGAAGTACATCCACTTCAAATGCCTCTTAAAAGGTCAGGCTACAGTGCTTCAAGAAGTGCCTTAACTCTCTTTGTAGTTTTACTTTTACTTAGGGGGCCAAAAGGGAGCACCTTTTATGGCATCCAATTTTGCTTTTACTGTAGAAGTTTTAAGTATAACAGCCCCTTTTGCAAGCTCCAGCCTCTGATCAGGAAGGAGAGAGATTTACTACAGCCTTTGATTACCTGTGCAGTAGTATTTATAAATTGGAGAAGGAAAAAAAAAATCTATTTCTGTTTTCTTCATCTCCTTGACATAATGAACATGTAGTGGACCAATATTTCAGACAGGCACACACTCATTAGCAGATCACTGGCAGTTCAAATGCTAGTTTGCAAAGTTATCTAGTACCCAAGCACAAATTCCAGCTGCTCATGCTTACCGAGAATGGGGTATTTAAAAACCTCATTAAAAATAAAACCTGATTGGCCAGTCTGAACACAGGCTTTTTGATTCTGCATTTTGATCTTCACCAGTGGAACCTGGCAGCTGGTCAGCTGAATTCATCTGGACCGGTTGTGGGTTCAGATTTCAGGACTGGAGCCACAGCTTTAAGCAGTCAACGTTTGAAAACTTGTTATAACTGAGGTCTCTCGAGTCTGGGTATTTGTTTTATGCAAACGAGGATTGCAATTTTCAGGAGTCAAAACTAACATTTAGTGTTTTCAAAGATTTATTCCTGTCAAGTGAAACAAACACCTTATTTATGGTTTATAAGGATCTTGCTAAAAGTGAACACAAATGAAAGATTTCAGCAATAGGACTGAAATTAATATCCAAAGGTGGAAGGATGGTCATGGGGATGAAGCCAACCCTGAAAGTGAGGAGATTTAGGTTCTGGCTCAGAGGCAGACTTCCTGTGTGACACTAGGGTTGACAACTTTTCTCACCACACAAAACCGAACATCCCTGCCCCGCCACCTCCCTCCTGCCCCAGCCTGGTGATTGGGGTATCGGAGGGCGTGAGGGCTCCGGCTGGAGGTGCAGGCTCTGGGGTGGGGCCAGAAAAGACGGTTACTCACCTTTGTAACGGTTGTTCTTCGAGATGTGTTGCTCATATCCATTCCAGTAGGTGTATGCGCCGCGCGTGCACGCTCGTCGGAAGACTTTTACCCTAGCAACTCCAGCGGGCCGGAAGGTCGCCCCCTAGAGTGGCGCCGCCATGGCGGCTGATATATACCCCTGCCAGCCCGCCCGGCTACTCCGACAGTGGGGGAGGAGGGTGGGTTTGGAATGGATATGAGCAACACATCTCGAAGAACAACAGTTACAAAGGTGAGTAACCGTGTTTTCT